>NC_046155.1:219621618-219639118 GCF_011064425.1 Rattus rattus | reverse complement strand
CTAGGACACTGACGGATCTGCCAGAATACTGAGCCTCTCTCCTCTCCACTTTCTTCAGGAGTCTCTTCTTTGTCTTGTGACTTCTGCTTGCCAACTCTGTACACAGTTTCACACGTAGGTTAATAATAATTTCCTATATTAATACATCAGACTACTGTTCCCTCAAAAGACAGAAGTCAATGATTCCAAACTTTCTGAAGGTTTCTCCTGGGATCTGGCAACATGTTATTCCCTCTTCATGAGCACGCTAACCTCTCTTTCATTTTCCAGCTTGCTTTCCTAGTACTTGGTGTGTTTGTTTACTATAAACATGTACGAAACTGCCCTGTGTGTTGGGCTGATGGCCTTTATCCTTCCTGAAAGGTTGTCTTCGTCCCTGTGCTCTTTGTTAAATGTTAGTCACATTGCAATTCATCAGAGAAACCATTCATATGGACCAGGGCCACTTGGGATATCCGTTTAGCAGATATTACACGTGAGGGCTCAGCTTTGGAGTCTATAAGGCGGAGTCATACTACCTTGTAAGGAAATGTCAGTAAATATTTGCACTTCCTAAAAACACTTAAGAAACGAATTATTGTCCCCTTTGACAGAGGAAGAAATGGAGGCTGAGAAATGTTAAACAGTTTAAAGTTACACGTGTAACAAGTAATAACATAGGTCTTGTTAAACATCAGAAACTTAATTAATAAGCTGCTCTATATTGTTTGAGACATAGAATGATTACAATTTTATAGGGATAATGTGAAAGTAAGAACAGGATCGTGCGATGTGCTTCCATATTTAATTTAAAGCAGGACAGCCACAAGAATAGCAGCCCAGGGGACAGCATGCTATAAAGCTGCTATGACTGTAAAATGAAAAAGTCCCTTCAAAGACACCATTTGCATTGAGCCTTCAGGCGCCAAACTTAGTTTTCACTTTACAAATGATAGTCACAGACCATGAACACCTTTTTAAATGCTATTTTTCAAGGCCGAGAGCAAACGCTCCAATTATAAAAGAATTGATCTTGTTAAACTTATTCTTAAATTTTTTATTCCCCTCCTCGGTTAATTCAATTTCCCTCTCCAATGCATGAATCATTGAGACATAATGCGAACATTCAGTTACAATGAAAGAGGATGTTACGTTATTTGGATGAACTTGATAGACCTCAGACATAGTGGCTTAGACTGGGCCGAATTAAACCCACTTAGCTGCTATCTACAGCAGCCATCGCCATTATGATTTTCTTGTCTTTGAAAAGCTATGTGAAATATTTTTGTAATAAAAGAGAACATGCATCTTCTTCAGGTATTTTATACAAACTGAGAGCAAGCTTAAAAATATATGGGAAGCTGACATTTTTTGTGCTTTCCGTGGGCTAGGGACTGTTTTAGAAAGGTTCTCTTCATCTCAAATAGCTCTTATGACAACCCCCCTGGAAGGTGGACTGTTCTATTTTAAAAGACAAGAAAAGGCAAAGCTCAGAGAAGTTCAGTGACTTGGCCAAGTTCACACAACCAATCAGAAGTAGTGACTTCTCGATCTGAATGGAGAACTATTCAACTACAAATACCACGCTTAGTAGCTGCTTTTGAAGCTTTAAATCTCAAGATCATTTGTAACCACAACCAAGAAACTACATCTTCATGGGCAGAAAATGGCCTAATAATTTGTTAAAGTAGACATTGCAACAGGAATCAGAAAGGTAATGATCTTGATGCTTTTCAGAAAGGATTTGGGAACAGGGCCCATTTGTTCTCCATTCTCAGAAAAGGAAATCGAAATGAGAGTGAAGCAAACCCCAGAGACCCTCTCTTTTACCAGGACTTCTCTCATGAAATATTTTGGAATTGCCCTCTTCTTTACCCACTGCCATTTTAACCCAGAACCTTCTAAAGGCACATTTGCCGTGGGGGGTTTTACTATGGCAACCTTCAGGCATACACAAAGAACACAGTCAAAACAAATAGCTCTCTTTAAATGTCATTATAGGGAGTAAAATTCTATGTGGTGTATTAATGGGCCTCCCACAGCTAAATCCTGGCATACCACTTTGAAAAATGTCCCCTGTGGGCATCGCTTAAACCAACCAAAGTGAGGGAATTTGAGAGTTAAGAGAAAACCAATCTGGCTCTACTGGGAATAAATAGAAGACAGAAGAGTGGGAATAAAGGAGTGAAAAATCAGGGAAACAAATTAAATTTTCTTTGTTTTCATCCTTCTTAATGCTATTTTAATGCGGAAGGCCTAAAGTGAATGCTAGTTATTATTTTCCTTACATTCAATTTCCGTAGTTTTGAGTTTAATAAATCTTTAATGAAAGTAGGAGCCCTGCCTTTGGCTCAAAAATATAAAGAAGAAAAAAATTATGTATTTCTTCCACAATCAGCAGACAATAGTTACAAAAGACTAGGGCGATACACTTAGTGGTGTGTGTGTGTGTGTGTGTGTGTGTGTGTGTGTAGTGTGTAAAATGTGTATGTGTGGGCATGTGTATAGTGACAGTGTATGTATATGTGTGTTTGTGTGTAGTGAGTGTGTGTGCTGTGTACATATATGTGAATGTATTGTGTGTGAGTGTATGTGTGTATGAGTGTGTGTGTGTGTGTGTGTGTGTGGTGAGAGTGTGTGTGTGTGTGGTGAGTATGTCTGTGTGTGTAGTAAATGTGTGTGTATGTGTGGGCATGTGTATAGTGAGAGTGTGTGTATATGTGTGTTTGTGTGTAGTGAGTGTGTGTGTGTGTGTGTGTGTTTACATAGTGCCTACCTAGCATGGAATAATACATTAGCTACTCACTTTCTAAGGGTTCATTCTGGAATAACCTGCTCTCTAATGGCAATTAAGAAATGAGTTTTCATAGCTAATAGATCTCTGGAGATTTTACATCAGAAGTATTATCTGAAGGGTAGAGGCATTGTGTGCTAAGAAATTATCATAACACATTTTAAAGCTCTTAGGCTTTCTTCTCTGTTAAATCTAATACTTATTTGTCAACTGTTTCTTTTTCGAGCATAGGAATTAGTTAGTCCTCATTTGTTTTTCCTCTGCCTGGGTCTGATTGTTTCAATCTATTCTTTGACTCCTGAAAATAACTGGGAGATTTCACAGCTCATCTTCTACAAGGAAGAAAACTGACACTGAGCATGATCAAAACAGCCCAGAATCAGTAAATATGACAGTAGTTTTTTTTTAATTCCCATTTATGTCCCTTTTCCTTACGTAGTCTCACCAACTCTGTTGCTAAATAGAATTCTATTCCTGCAAAACCAACTTAAAATTGCACCACCCGTGAGTGATGCATAACCTATTTTAATGCTTTCTATTGCTACAGCAAAAATACTACAGACTGGGTAGTATTTTTTAGCACCATATGTTTCTTCGATTGTATGGATTTATACGTAGATGGATTTAGATAGATGATAGATAGATAGATAGATAGATAGATAGATAGATAGATAGATAGATAGATAGATAGAAGAAAGGCAACTTGGGTTTTATTCTGGCTTAGAGTTCTAGGATACAGTCCTGGTGACAGAAGTTTCTGGAAGCAGAAAGCAATGACAGTTCATGCTCCAATAGCTTTCTTCTTTTTATGCCTTCCAGGATCCAAGCCCAGAGCATAACAGCCCTCCTTGAGGGTGGATATTCTCATCTTATTAATTAACATAATCAAAATAATTCTTCATAAGCTATGCAAAGACTAACCTAATCTAGACAGACCCTCACATGTGGACTTAGAGGTTTGTTTCCTAGATGATTCCACATCATGTTAGGTTAACGATAAATATTAATCATCATGAAATATTCTGGCAAACTAGTTGTTCAGTTTTAGGAACACATACAGCTTTTGCTAACTCCTGATCACTTGACTAAATCAGCAAAATGTCAACGATATAGGGATCCAGTGTGATATTTTGTTTAACAGACAGGTAACCGAGAGCACTTCAAATGATGCTGTGACACAAGAATAATTAATATTAATATACCCTTAAAGTAAAATAGTAAAGTATGATTATGACCTTCCTAGGTAAAAGCAAATTGTTTTTGTTGGTCCTTATGGACTGGTATCAAGGAAAAGACAATTGCAAGAGCAGTATCTGTGTACTGCTGCATACTATACACAGGAAATGTGTTAATTTGGTGAAGAAGAAGGCAGCATCTGACAGAACAGCTTGCAATTGGGGTCACCACTTGATTAGGTTTACTATAGGCAATTGTCATTATCCATGATCCATCTGTCTTCTGCACAGGCCAAAGAGAAGAGTAAAAGGGAGATCTAGTGGGAACGAATGAGCACCTCTAATCCTTTACAGTCCTTGAAGGTGGCACTAATTTCTGTAATTCTTCCAAGAATGTGATACTATTTTAGATTGACTGCCAGGTAGAGGCTATCCAAATATCTTCTATTTTGGCCTTTTCTTTGGCTACAATAGCTTTCAGTCCATCCTTGAAGGCTTTCTGTAGATTTTTCATGGCTCTAGCATCTCCGTTATCTTGGAAATTATATTTCAACTCAGACTTTATCACCATAGCTTCACGCTGTGGTTTCTTGGGGCTCCTTTATAGGGACTCTTACTCTGAAGTACATTGCCTAGCCCGAGCAGCTCTCTAGAATCAAGATATCAAACTCCATTATATATATTTGGGTGTCAATTTAGCACTTAATACATCACTTTAAAGGCATAACTTTCTACTTCTTTTCTTCACATTCTCAAGGCCATATTATAATGCAAAATACATTTTTAACTTCAAAAGTTCCCATAGGTATGCAGAGATTGGTGAAAATACAGATGGCGACCATGCTCCATGCTATAGCCAGAAAGCATATGGGAAGTCCATGTTTGTGCTCCTGCTGACTATAAAAAAGGGCAAGGAAGCTTCTTTTGCTGTGGTATGGGTAACCACAGACTCATAGTTGAGAATGAGAGACATAGAAGGTCTCTGTGACAGCCTCTTTCCCCAAGCCTCCCAAAAAGGAAATAGTCTAGATGAGAAGCCACTGGGGAGAACTCTTAAAATTTTCCAGGATCAGGATGTTGAAGTGTAGCTCTCATAGTTGATGGCTTGGGCAGGTGTAGGGGTATGAGAAGGACCCAGTATTCTTTAAGGAGCTAGCCACTGGGAATTTGACTATGCTCCAGTGAATATATGGGCAACATAAATTAAACTTCCTATTTTTTGTTTGTGTGTTTTGAGGATAGTCATAAAGGTTGAGTACTGGGGTAGACCTGGGAGAACTAAGAAATGAATGGGATTGGGTTTTTGTTATGTGACATTTCCAAATAATCAATAAAACAGTAAGTTAAAAAAAGAAAAAAAAAAGTTCCCATAGTCAAACAAATATAGAGACTGACCACTAGACAATAGGCAGAGACTAAGAGACCTTGGGACACTCAGTCCTAGAGAGTATACAATCAAGAAATTCCTCCCCTCAGGCCTCAGGGAATTCTATGGAAGACGAGCCAGAAAGAGTATAAGAGCCAGAGGGAATGTGGGACTCAGTACTTGATGCCTTCTAGACACAACAAGGTGAACACGCATATCATTACTTTGTGTCTTTTTGATAAAAGAGTAATCCTAATAGGAAAGGCTGACATTTAAGAATAACATGTTAGTGCTACAAATGTTGACAAACTTACACTACATTTTCAAAGATTGATTCAACAGTCATAAATACTACTTTTGATATGGGGTAGGTAGTAGATAAAATGGACCATTTAATTCTGGAGTGACTAAGCAGGAGAGTTAGTACTTGGGTACAAGTAAACATCTATACTTAAGAAGCTTATGAAATAAGATGTTTCCAAACTTATTTTATGACTCTAATAAAGCCACATGATCATATTTAGAATATAATTTCAAACACAGACCTGGATTGTACTCTGGTTATGACACTTCTAAGGTCAGGTGGCATTGGAGTACTTGTAGAAATTTTTGGCTCCATCTAAGAGGAAACTGAGAAGGTTATCACTCTAAACTGTTAAATATGAACAACATAAGTAATTCCTTCCTTTAGACGTGTTCATTTGAAATATATCTGCAGCTTTTTCTCATAAGGAAATAGAGGCTATTTATTTATCTTCAGAACTGGACTGGATTTGGGACTTGTCTTTGCTCGCAGACTATTACAGATGTAAAGTCTTAACCATCTACATGAAAAAGCCATGTAACTTCTGCACCTATTTCTGGAATCCAGTTCCTGTATAAAGAAGTCAGGGTAGTCTGAAGAGACAGAGGACATCAGGAAAGAAAGGTACAGCCAATAGGCTACCTTACAGAGGAAAAAAAAGGTCCATATTGAAGATATCTAGTATCTCAGTGTGACAGTAACTGTCTTTGATAGTGACAGTGAAACCACCTTTTCTTTTAGAACCCTAGTCAAACCAAACCGGATGACCACATAATATTGAGATAAGCCATTTCTGCCAGCATAAAGCTTCAAATACCCAACCAAACAACTGTAAGCAATAAAAAGTTTACTGTTGGAGCCACTGCTTTGTAGAAAATTTAACAAAGCAGTAAGAAAATCTCATGAGCTTGATTTCAGTAGAATATATTCATGTGCTTGGCAGTCACGTTAACATATCATGAGGTTATTGCTTTCTCCTCTCTTCCAGGCCTGGGATCCGGCAATCCTGCTTCCCATTACAGTGACTTTCACGGCACCATGACACCAATGTTTAAAGCCAGTGATCATATAGTAAGACAAATGTGTCCTGTGATACCATTGGCACCCAGAGGAAGGGAGAATTAGAAAAAGAAACAATGCCCAAATCTACAGCACAAGAGTAAGTCTACAGAAAATTCTTCCAAAATTCAGTTCTTTAGAATCCTAAGCAGAGCATTTGCTTGTTGTATGTACATAATCAGTTGAGGGTTTTGAAAATACGGCATAAAAACTACAAACTCAGCATACTGTTTCTCTCTTTGGAAACCTTTCCTCCTGCAGGAGAGCTTCCACGGTAACAGAAAATGCTATGAAAGCTACCAAGAGAGGGAAGAAATTAATAGTCTTACCAAGAAGCAACATCTATAAACCAAAACAATGACCAGTGTGGCAAGATCACTAAAGGTGTAATAAGTGGGTCTCATAAGTTAGTGGCAACCAACAGCTATTTAATCGTAGTTGACACCCACTTCACAAGAGCAAAAGCACGCTAGATACTGGAAACCTAGCCAGATTTCCAGTGCTGGAAAGGTTGTGGACCGTAATAAAGAATGTACTACCACTAATTTGATAAACTAGCACAATTCTTTACACTATTCTCAAATTTATCCTCATACACACAGATACATGTAGCTATCACCCCTCATCAAAGAACTTTCTCTTTCCAGCAAAGGAAGACCATCAGAGAGAAATATAGACACAGTACAGAAATCAATTCATCATGGAGAACTCAGTCCTAGCAGATACATCTGCATTATAGCTCTGGCATCTATGGCTCAGGGAACCTCTTTTGAAGAGAGAACATAAAACCTCTAAGAATGAGAATCCCACCAAAATCTGCTGTTTAAGAATCTCTTCTGGAAATGCCTGCATAAACAAGGCAAGTATAGTGATAATATCAACAAACATATTAATGCAAAAAATTTCATGGAGTTCCTGCTCCTACACAAAGAACTGCAGGTAGCTAATGGGAAGTTAGTCTTTGCAGGGATGAGACTCCTTATTGGTTATCTAATACAAAGTGGTTAGCCCTAAAACCACAAATACACAAATAAAAAAAACTTGACTCAATAGGTTATATTTATGTACTTATGCATACAAATGCATATATACATGTGACAATGATAATAAAAAAAAGAGACTATCAATTTGACAGTGAGGAGATATGGGAGGAGTTGGAGGAAAATACCTGGGAAGGGCTAGAGAGGGGAGAAGGACAGGGGAAAGTGCTGTATACTAAATTAAACACACACACACACACACACACACACACACACACACACACACAAAATGAAAGAGAAATACTGTTCTCATGAAGCACAGATGTGTATCAGAAATACAAAAAACAAATTTTTTTTACAATACTCATATTTATAAAACATAGTTTTGTCTATATGAGCACAGTTTCTAAGTGTAACCATAACTTTCTAAATTTTGTAAACTTTTCAATGATGAGTTTGAATCTAAAATAAACTTTCCAAGCTATCACGAATTCCTCATAGAAAATGTTATATGCTGTTATAATATAAAGAAGTAATCCAAATTATTTAATAAAAAATGTAAACAAAAATTTGGGTTTTTTTCTAATTTTAATAATTTCCTGGTTTTTAAATTAATAAATCATTTTAATCCCCAAGGTTAAAGACTAGCTGATGTGTTGTCTAAATATGAATTTCCAACTTCTTTTTATTATTTTTCTAAATGAAAGATCCTTAAATTGTGTGTCTCGGGATTCAAAAGTTTGGGCAACTGGTTCAATACTAAGTTCATATAATATGAATGAGTTTAAAACTGAAATTGCATATGAGCTTTGAAAATATGCTGCCTGCTGGCACTCCGCAGAGCACACAGTAAACCCTAGAACAACCTGGGTAAGGTGGCTGAGCTGTATAGGTTTCCCAGCCCTTGCAGGGTAACTGTTCATTGTGGCTGTTAAAATCTCACATGGGCATGAAAGGCCACAAGATGAGAAGGGGAAGACAAATTCTTTCCCGGGTTGACAAAAGCTTGGAACAGGGGAAGCGGGAAGCAATCGATACTGTAGGATGGCAAGCAAACAATAGCCAAAGAGTTCCTGTGTGGCAGTTTCTTCAAAGACCAGAAGAGCTATTGCAGTTCCACACCCCACTGTGAATGGCACTCACCTGAAGGGCAATCAATGGCTGGAGACATGGGCTCTGCTGTCCTGTTGCTCTCTGTTGCTCTCAGAAATTGTCGACGCACAGTCTGCCAGTGATGACATTGCTCCCTCACGCCTCGAGTTATTTTTGATGAGTCCATCATGAGTCGATCTGGCATTTGAAAACAAAGCAAAAGTAATGACTAACCAATCCAAAATAGATATTTTTTTTTCTGTCAACTTGTGATTGTCCGGACCTAAAATGCTTAAAGAAAAATCATGCACACAGAAATGCATAAAAGGAAACTAAATACTAGTACATCTATATGTAAATGTGCTCAAACGCACAGCAATGCTTTTCTTCCATTACTAGCATCTATAAATGTCACACACAGTAAAGCAGCTGGGCAAGATCCAGGATTCTATCAGGGAAGCAATGTGTTCACAGATTTTCAAAAGCAAATTCCTTTGTTTAAGAAGGCCATTTCATCTGGTTGTATTTGATATAATTTTAATACCTAGTCCCTATTTCCATTGGTCAACGTCTACTGAAGCAGATATCCTAAGATTTTAGCTTCATTATCTTTCTGCTTGTATAACTATTTTAGTTCATAGAAATTTCCTAATCTTGTCTCTTACATGTAGTTATCTTTCATGAATCTTTGTCCAGTATTAATGAACCAGAAAGAAAGAAAGAGAGAGAGGAAGGAAGGAAGGAAGGAAGGAAGGAAGGAAGGAAGGAAGGAAGGAAGGAAGGAAGGACCAGCAGAGTCAATCTGTTAACAAGGAAGAAATTAAAACTTTAGCTTTAACAGACAAACTATATAAACTTGAAGGACAAAGACCTAGGGGACATTAAGTATAAAAGAGACATTGTTAGGTTTATGTATGATTTTCCTGTGTTTGAACTATAACGATAGGGATTACATCAACTGAAATACCCAACAAAGGGGAGAGAGAACCTGTAGAGACCACATCCAGTGGATAGGCATGGCCCCCAGTTGAGGGATGGGGCCACCCACCCATCTCCAAAATATTAATCCAGAATGGCTCCTGTCAGAAGGAAATACAGGGACAAAAAGTGGAGCAGAGACTGAAGGAAAGGCCATCCAGAGACTACCACACCTAGGGATCCATCCCATCTGTAGCCACCAAACTCAGGCACTATTGCTAATACCAACAAGTACTTGCTGACAGGATCCTGGTACAGCTGACCCCTGAAAGGCTGTGCCAGAGCCTGACCAATACAGATGTGGATGCATATAGCCAAACATCAGACTAAGCGTGGGTACTCTAATGGAGGAGTTATACAAAGGAGTGAAAGAGCTGAAGGGATTTGCAATCCCACAGGAAGAACAAGAATACCAACCAAATAGACCCCCAAAGCTTCCAGGGATTAACCTGTCAACCAAAGAGTACATGTGGAGGGACCCATAGCTCCAGCTGCATATGTAGCAGAGGATGGCCTTATCTGGCATCAATGGAGTGGAGCCCCTAGGTCCTGTGCAGGTTCGATGATCCATGCTAGGGCACTGAAGCAGGAAGGGCTGGGTGGGTGGGGCAGCACCCTCCTAGAAGCAGGGATACTGGGGAGGGAATAGGGATTTAATTGGGAAGGGGGATAACATTTGTAATATAAATAAATGAAATAACCAATAAAAAAAAACAGAACTTTGGTGTTTCCTAGTTGTGAACATTTAATCAGTCTTAAGAGTACTTGAGACTTTTTGAGATTTCTTTTCAACTTCTAATTCTAAGGATTTAGTCATTTCTTTGACGGACTTACTTATTCCCTGAAGATGACAGAAACAATTAATGTTTTCAGGATACAGAAATAAAAGTAGTTAAAAGGCATCACCCAAAATGCCTTAACTACTGTCCTGGTTAGCTTTAACTGTCAACATAACATAGAACAATGTAGAAAGATCAGGGTGAGATGTGGCCATATCTGAAGGAGTGGCCTTGATTGTAAACTGAGGTGGGAAGACCTGCTGTGAATGTGGGTGGCATTAACATAAAAGAGAAGAGAAGCACAAGCCCAAAGTAAGCAAAGATACATTGGTTTGTTCCTTCTCTGCCCTGGATGGGGCTGTGATACTTCAAGTTCTTGCTTTGACTTCGCAACGAGAGACTGCTGTCTGAAATTGTAAGCAGAATAAACTCTTTTTCCCCTAAGTTGCTTTACATTGGGATATTTTGTCACAGTCACAGGAATGAACATAGAATAAACCTTAACAAATAACAGGGTTCAAGTAAATGCTGGATTATTTTGAGGACATGTCCCATTTCTAACCCATTCAGCATAATGTGACTAGAGCATTGCTCTTGAGTCCCAGCACTGGCTTTTTTTTTTTTTTAAACTATTTGTTTAGTAAAACTAAACATAGCAAATGTTATTCAAGAACCAGCCCCGTGGTCTCTTGCAGTTTTTAAATGCCTTCAGGCTAATGCTTAAAAGTTCAGTCAATGGTAGTGTAAAGAATGATTGTAGGAATCCACATGTCTGTATTCTTCCAGACTGCTTCAAATTCCTCAAATGGATACATCACAGCGATAACAATACTGTCATTTGAGTATAAACTCCCCCCTGAGTCTGCTTTGATTGTACACTTGTTCTTCAGCTGGTGACACTTTGGGAGAGTGATGGCACCTTAGGAGATGAATCCTGGCAAGAAGTATGTCGCTGGGTACAGGGCTTCCAAGTTTTGTGCCTCAGTTCTACTTTCTTCCCCCTCTCTGCTTCATGCACAGCAGTGTTTCTCGAGCTGTGGGTTACAACCCCTTTGGGAATCCAATGACCCCTTCACAGGGGTCACACATCAGATAACTCTGCACGTCAAATATGTACATTACAGTTCATAACAGTAGCAAAATGACAGTCATTGAGCAGTAGTGAAATAAGTTTATGACTGGGGGTGAGGGTGGGCCTCAAAACATAAGGGAGTGTATTAAAGGGTAGCAGCATTAGGAAGGTTGAGAACCACTGCTGTAGAGGCCGAAAATGTGATCAACCAGCGTGTTTTTGTGGCATTTTCTTATGCACTCCGAGCTATGATGGACTTCATCTCTCCAGAAGCCAAAATAAACTACTCAATCCTTAAGTTAATTTCTTGCCAGAGTGAGCTAGCACAGCAGCCAGGAGGTCACTAATACAAATGCCTTTAAACATTAAGTTAAAATATATTCAATATAATACCTGCATTATTTAATATAAATTTGTCCTTTTAGTTTGAAAGAATTTTGTCATGTTTTTCGGATATTTGGTTTGGTTTGGTTGTTTGGTTTGGTTTGGTTTGGTTTGGTTTGGTTTGGTTTGGTTTGGTTTGGTTTGGTTTGGAGACTGAGACTTTCCACGCAGTCTGAACTTGCCTGTAGCTCGCTGTAGACTAGGCTAGCCCAGAGGCCTTTAACTATCTGTGTAGATCTTTCTCATGTTAGAGTACCTACATGTCTGTTATTGTTACGTCGCAAAGATTTTTAAATATTGAAATCCTTAAGGTAGACAGAAAGAGTGTTAGTAAACATTATCAATAACCCAGTTTGTACAAATATGATGATAATTTAAAAAAATAATGTCCCCTTTCTCAGTGAACACGAATCAAGACCACAAATATTTGTCTGCATTAGTTGCTGAGGAACACATTTGTGAAGAATAAATGTCATTACAACAATTTTTGCTTTATTTTTTGTCAGTTTCCATTGTATATTACTGTAAGATCCCATAAAATTTCAAAAACAGTTTAATTTCTAAAATCATTAGCACAATATTCATGAATTATTCTGTTCTCATGCACCTTCAGTGGTCAGCAAATTCTGGAGCACAAACTTTGAAGACATTTATTAGAAAATGTTTGAAGAACACAAACACAACCATGTGGAAAGCCCACGTTTTGTCGTTTTATTTCTTACTGTCCTTTAACTCAGGCCTGTAGAATTATAATTCAAAACAGCAACCGTGACTCCTTCAGGGTTTCATCTTAAGAGTGAGTGTATCTTTGATATATCAGAGTTGATAGATACCCATGGGGAACCTCCCCTTCTCCAAGGGTATGGAAGAAGAGGGTATAAGGATGAGACTGGGAGAAGCGTAAGGGGTAAGAGGTACAGCATGCTACGAACTAAATAAATAAATTAATGGAGAAAAAATAAGAGTGTATGTCTCCTATGATTAAACAGTCCTGCAGATCAACCTATTTTATATCTCTTTTTCAAGTTTTCATTAAATAAAGTTGACTTTAGCTCAACTTAACGATGACGCATAGGTCTGTATCTATGGACACTGATCAGTATAAGCAGAGGAGAGAATATGAAGAGTAAGAAATGCATTGCCTAAGAACGAATTGCACAATCTTCCTTTAAACCGAGATTTCCGTTGCTTACCTCACGTAATAGACTAGAATACTAAGAATTACAGTGTTTATCCCTGTCGTTCTTTATAAAATACTAATAAGGCCTGGAATTTATTTTTGTTTGCTTCCATTCTCTTACAATAAATTCCCTTTGTTGCCTTGACATTTTTTCAGAAGGATTAAATATACCTGTGTATTGACAAACTTCCCTGACACGTTAGATTTTGGTAAGCTAAAGAGGAGCCCTGGATTTCACGCTCTGGTCTGAAGAGTAAGAGAAATCAAGGTCTGAGTGGAAAATATAGAAACCACTTCTGAATCTCAGACAAAAACCAGGTTCTCCACATTAATAGAAGCATTAATACAAGGTTTTAAGATGAGAGACACATTTTTAAAAGAAACACCACCTCAGTGTTTAGAAGAAAATCGTGCATGTAATTGCAACCGTGCAATTGGCTCCACTAAGATAAAAATCCCATTAATGCATACCCTAGCCTTCCTACTCAGATTAGCAGCAACAGTAACGAAAATAGTAGTGTTTCCTCACCTTACCTAGTTAGGCTCTCACAATATTGCTGTCCTTCCTATGTACTAAGAATTAAAGTATTAGAACTAAAATGATTAATTTAACAATGAAGACTACACAAAGTCGCTTTGTTAATTAATTTTTTTTTCATTCACACCTTAGTCTCAGAGCTCTACAGGGAAATATGCAATGGAATTAATTAGTCTTGGTAAAGATCTGAATATAACCAACTGTTTTGAGGCGTGCAGTCAGCTGATGCCCAGAACGGGTTTAGAAGAACCGCTGCTACCTTGTTCAGTGCAAACTTACCATTCATTATGCTGCAAGGAACTTGTACACTGTGATTTTTTTCCCCCAAGTCAAAAATCCCTGTAGGGTTTTCCAACAACTGTGTAAATGAGAGCTGCTCTGGTATCAACCCATACTAGGAAATAAATAAGAATACAGCAGAGCTTACCAGAAAAGGATCTCATTCCTTACCAATCTGTGTGTGAGAAAGATATATGTTTGCACAAGAATATTTTTTGTCTTACGTCTTACACCAAAGAATAAGGGAATGGTTTAGTTCTAGTGAGCATGAGAGCTATTCATCAGAATTAAGATCCTAGGACTGTAGAGCGGTAAGCCTTGTGGAGAGGTCATGAAGCCCAGTCTCCTCCCTATTAATCATAAGGAGCATCAACATATGCTCCCGTATGCGCTATAGTTTGCAGCTTGAAGTTGACAGAGTATATATTTCCGAGAAACTGAAAGTAAATTACCTTACCACGTTCAGCCTTTGTTCTAACCGTGTTTTAAAATGATGACAAGAATAAATTGAAAAAAGAAGAAGAAGAAGAAGAAAGAAAAACAGTACAAAGTAATCTGAAACTTGTAGGGGAAAAAAAGACATACAATTAAGACAACATATAATTAATACAACAGATTAATTAGTGACAAGTAATGTTAGGACAGAAAATATATGCTAATAAATATCTCAGTATTCAAAAGAGAGACCACATTTGAAAAAAATAGTATGCCCTACAGAGTATATGAAAAACTGTCTTCCTAGTGTTTTGTGTGGCTTGATCCTTCTGTGAGTTACTTTATGTGTCCTCTCAAGGTTCTAATTTCAAAATACTCCCAATGAAAAACAGGTCTCCTGTTATAAATCCAGGGATAAGAAGAGCACTGAATGTAGAAGAGATTTGGAGGATGGCACTTAGAATATTGATTAGCAAATAACTGTCTTCTATAAAGGGACATAGTAATGATCTGAACAGAGGATTCCACCAGAACTCCTATCTTAGCACTTAATCAAGTTACACAGCTTCCTTGCTCCTCCCCAAACACTGCCCATATAGGAATTGAGAATCCTCATCAGTCAGTATCAGAGTTGACAGAGTGGCCCCAGAACAGATCTGTTTCTGATGCTTTGCACTCTCTGTCCATCTAATGAAGGTCTGTGGAACCTTGAAAGATAGTCTCATTCCTGGGTGAGCTAAGGCTAGAAACCCCAGAGACCCTGAAGGGATAATAGAAGTTTTACCTGCTCCAAGGCACCAGGTTCCTGTCACTAGCCGCAGTCCCTCATAGGTTTGTGGCCGTCAGTCACTTAAGGGCAACACCCCCCGAGACCCCCATATGTAGAAAAGGATATGACCACATGTCACATAGGCTAAATACAGATCTCCATTCTATTGAGATACCTAGGGGCCTGGAGGGCTTAGTCAATAAGCTTTCCTTCCCAAACATTCCTCCCTGCAAAAGTTATTTAATCTCAGGCCTATTTTGAGAAGGGGGATATGATTTTACATATCCACTTTCCACCATGACAATAAATGCCTTATCAAGCCAAGGACTCTCTCCCTGTGGAACTGCCAGTGTTCCCATTCCTCCACCCCTGCCTGCCCCTGGCCAGTTCCAGCCGAATGGCCCAGATTCCATTGTTACCTCTTCCATGACTTCCAGCAGCACCTGGTTGTCCAAGACCTTGGGAACCCCATGGACTCTGGCCTCTTCTTAGGCACAGAGAACCCCAAGCCAGCTCCAGCTGTCCTGTGTCACAGGCTATGCTTTCCCACTCCAAGAGAGGTGTCCTGGGGCTTCCCTTTGGCCCAGCACCCACCCAGTGACTGCATGGGATATGCACCATCAAACTTCCCACATCCTGCAATGGAGAGCAGCCATGCCCTGTGGTGGAGTGGACACAGAACCCACAACCCTACAAAAATCCTTATGCCCAGTTCCAAATGAAGAGACTGCAAAGATCATATTCACAGCTATTCTTCAGTGGAAGATCTTGAGCTACTGTGGGCTTGATTTTTAGCAAAGTTTAAAAACTCAGAATGGCATGCATGTCTCTGGGCTGTGCAGCCAATAGCCAACAGAAGTCAGCCCATGTCTGCTGAAGCTGTTGTAATATGAGTGAATTGACCGGTGCATATGTTACTTTCTTCTCTCCAGTGGGCTTCAGAAAATGATTACTGAGAAAAAAAGTTATCATAGTTTGCTCTTCATTAGATATCAATGACTTCGTGAGACCTAAATCCTGAATAATACAATAGCCATGGTGTCAAATAATAATCTTGCCTCTTTTATCATTGTGATGAAGGAGCTATTTTGCTAGCTATCAGTAACAATAGCTATAGAATAGCTATAGAATGCCTGTCTCTTCTTCACTCACAAGACACTAAGATACATACTATTCAAATGCATTCTCAATATGCATCATAATTGTCATTTATTTATCAACTTTATGTGGTCCAATGAAGACTGGAAAGATTAACTCTAATTCCAAGATGTCTGTATTAGAGATAAATGTGCATGCACATGGGTTAATATGCAAAAGGAATTGTGAATAAGAGAGAGAAAATATCAGTTAACTCTGGGTAATCCTCTAACCCAAAATCTTAGAAATTTGTTTGAAACAAAAACTACAAAGTGAAAACTCATTAAGCTTCTTTATTATACGAACACATGTGTCAGATGAAATCTAAGAAGTTCTTCATGGTCATTAGAGGAACTTTCGTTCTTCATGTTCTACAAATATGGCTTCTTGATAGTGATTTTGTAATTTTTAAAAGTCCTGCTACATAGTTTTTAATATTATCAAAACAAATTATAACAGAGAAGATGGTTTAAGCAAGGAAAAAACTCATCCTACAATTCTGGAAACCAAATATTCCATATTAAAAATGTCAATATGGTTGGCTTCTTCAAGTCATCTCTATCTTTGACTTTTTACTTGATCATGTTCTTCCTGTTTTGTTGTTGTTTTGTTGTTGTTGAGTGTTTGTGTGACCTCTCCCCTGCGTGTGTGTCTATGTCTTTCTCCTACCGGGACAGCTACCGTATTAGATATGGGATCACTCCAATAACCACCTACTGAGTTCATAGCTTCTTTAAGAACATGTCCTCAAATACAGCCATGCACTGAAGGTGAGGAATTGAATATGTGAATTGGGCAAAGGAATACAGCTCATCCAATTCCAATTACTTGGAATTGAACTATATTGATAATAGCCAACTTTCAAATGCTAATAAAACATTTCCTTTTATATTGCAAATGATAAGTTTATGCATTTATGTGAATTATTTGTCCAATTGACCTCTTCCAATCAATATCATGTGTAACATCATGACACAGTATTAATGATAAATTTTATATTTAATCATTTATAATACTTTTCCTTTATGGCAGTCATGAATGATATCATTATTTATAAATGTCTTCACCAGGGTAACTTTATATTCTTTTTTATATAACAATTATTTTACATTGAAATTTGGGGCTAAAATCCATCCAATGGAAAAAAGATAGCATTTTTCAGCAAATGGTGCTGGTTCAACTGGAGGTCAACATGTAGAA
>NC_046155.1:219472684-219621518 GCF_011064425.1 Rattus rattus | reverse complement strand
AGTCTCAGTCAGCAAAGCCTCTCACCTGCTCTGCTTCATCCCATATCACACTGCCAAAGGCCTCTCTCTGAGCCATCAGCAATCTCTCTACCTACCTAGTTCCCAAGGCAGGTTTCCATGCCAGAAACACACATCCCAACTCTGTGGCGGCCCAGACCAGCCGCTACACAATTTCTTACACTTAAATTGCTACATAAAAGAATATACAACACAATAACCTTTGACCCAATTGATAAGATATAATTGCCCACCTAAACATACAAAGCCAAATACACATCCATCCCTTAAAAACACTCGTAACAACCTGTGAAGGTACAGCGTGGAATCTTAACGTCGCCTGCCATATTGTCCTGCCACTGCTTCTCTCTCTTTCCCTCCTGTCTCTTTCTCCTTTCTGTTTCAGTCTCCTCCTCTTCCTTCAAACTTTTCTCCCACCCATCCTTCCTTCTCCTCCAATGACAGGCCTCCTTCTATCTTGTACCTGCCTTACCTGTGACATCATCCCACAGTTCACCACTTGCCAGCTTTTGTACCCCTCTAGACCTAAATTTGCTTTTTAAAGTAGTTTCTTTCTTCCTTTTCTAATTTTTTTATTTATTTACCTTTATTTCACATGCATTGGTGTTTCACCTGCATGCATGTCTATGTGTAAGTATTAGATCTTGGAGTTTTGGACAGTTGTGTGTTGCCATGTGAGTACTGGGATTTGAACATGGGTCTGATGGAAGATCAGTCAGTGCCCTTAACTACTGAGCCATCTTTCCAGCCATATATATATACATATATATATATATAATTTTATTAATGTATATATATATACTTTATTTTATTATATTGTTTTCTATGTAACAAAATAAAAGATATGGCTTGCAATATATGACAAAAAAGTGAAGTTCAGATTTCATGACTATAAATAAAGTTTTGCATGCAGATGCAGCCATGGTCCTTTGTATTTACTTTGGGTATGGTGGCTGCTCTCCTGATGGCATGCAGAACTATATATATATATATATATATATATATATATATAT
Organism: Rattus rattus; assembly: GCF_011064425.1. Classification (NCBI taxonomy): domain Eukaryota; kingdom Metazoa; phylum Chordata; class Mammalia; order Rodentia; family Muridae; genus Rattus; species Rattus rattus. Next base: position 219,620,487 of record NC_046155.1, on the reverse strand, counting down.
ATATATATATATATATGTATGTATATATATGGTTAGAAGCAAGTGTACACTAAGAAGGTACATACAATCTGGAGATCTAGGAAAGCAAGGGTTGAGAACCAGAGTTGTAAGTTACTTGACTCTTGGGCCAAGCACCAATGCCCAGCTCAAAGAGTCAGGCAGATGATTAAAGACTCCCTCCTCTTCACTGCTCTATCTAACCCCTCAGCAAATTGCACTATGCCCACCCATAAACGAGAGGACAATGTGCTTTACTGAGTTCACAAACTACTAAAATCTAAGCCCATCCAGAGTCACCTTCAAAGACGCACTCAAAAATAATATTTAGCCAAATATCTCAGAATCCCATGGTCTTGTCAAGTTGACACCTAAAGGTCACCAACTTCATACTTATGATAATAGATACAGGGTCACTGACAGCTGCTGTCAGTCACTGGAAGATGGTGGAGTCATTAGATGATACCTTTTGCTTGATGTTAGCTTTTTTTTTTCACATATATAAAAAGACACATAAGACAAAAAAAGAGCAAAGCTGATTCCATCCATAGCTCACCACTTATGAACCAATGTTAGCACATTAATAATATTATGAAATTTATCTATCTTGTTTTTCAACTCTTAAGATCCTTATACAAATGTACATAAACATATGCCTACATGGTAGAATGGAAAAGAATTAGTCTTTGCAAGCAGAAAGGTATTAACTTGAATCCTGGCCTTTGATGAACTAAGCGACTGTCAAATTACTTAACTTTTGGGAACCTCATTTCTTTGCTCTGTTGTATGGAACTGCTCCATCAAGCCATTGAGAAGCAAAATGAGATCTCTAAGATAATATGTAGAAAAATGCCTTGCACAGTTGGAGCTCGGGTTTTTATGTTTACTATCATGTTAATCACTAAGAAAAGATTTTTTTCTGAGCCATTTTGCCCATTTTAATGAGGTAACAATATGACATTCAGTAATGGTATTTGCCCTGCCTACTGTTATATTCTCTATAAGGTTGTTTCCCACAATCACAAATTCTTAAGAACTGTTGTAGTGACTCTGACCTTTCTTGATATCAGATCCAGTGCAGCATAGGAATAACTGGCTGACTCCAAACTCCCACATGTGTGTATCTGTTCTTCTTTCCTTCTTGGGACATTCATTCTGTCTTCCTCATCTGAGCGACATTTCCTTAAGCACGTGGTTCAGCATTGTAAGACATATGATTTAAAAATACATTGTATCACCTCTTCTGCTCATATTTCTGGCCCAAGAGGAACCTGTCTGAAGTCCTCTGGACACAGGAACTTAGGAGCAGACTGGGACAGAATCCTTCCTGTTTCTGCCTGCACCCAAAGCTAAAAGCAAGTCTCCAGGAGTGCTGACACACCCGAGAGGTAAGACAACCACTTCTGCTCTGAGGGGACCCTCCTGGAGCCCTCATGACACAGGAACCCAAGAACACTCTGGGACAGGATACTTCCAGTTTCTGCCTGAGCCCCAGAGCTGATCCAGTCCCATAGTTCTCTGTACCCAGATCCCTCTGGGAGAAAGTTGGTCTCCAGGAGTGCTGACACACAGGCTTAAGGAGGGTCAAGCCACTGTCAGAGACAGTAAGAGCAGCTAACAGAGACAACCAGACCTAAGCAACAGAAAACAAAACTACTCGACGTGATCAGAGTTCAGTTCTTCCATCAAAGAAAATAATCTATGTCCAAACACACTGGAAAATCAAGATTTGAATTTAACGATCACATCTCATGATGATTATAGAGGACTTTAAGAAGGTCATAAATAATGCCCTTAGAGAAATACAGGACAACACAGGTAAACAAGTAAAAGTCCTTAAAGAGGAAACACAAAAATCCCTTAAAAAATTACAGGAAAACACAACCAAACAGGTGATCCAGGATCTAAATCTGTAGAAACAATAAAGAAACCACAGAGGGAGACAACACTGGAAATAGAAAACCTAGGAAAGGGATCAGGAGTCATAGATGCAAGCATCACCAACAGAATACAAGAGATAGAAGAGAGAATCTCAGGGACAGAAGATGCCATAGAAAATAATGATACAACCATTAAAAAAATGTAAAAGGCAAAAAAGCTCCTAACACAAAACATCCAGGAAATCCAGAACACAATGAGAATAGATGGAAAAACCAAGATATTCCATGACAAAACTAAATTTACACAATATCTTTCCACAAATCCAAACCTAAAAAGGATAATAGATGGAAAACTCCAACACAAGGGGAAAATTATACCATAGAAGCAGCAAGAAAGTAATTTTCTTGCAACAAACCCAAAAGAAGAGAGTCACACAAACATAATTCCACCTGTAACAACAAAAATAACAAGAAGCAACAATCACTATTCCTCAATATCTCTTAACATCAGTGGACTCAACTCACCAATAAAAAGACATAGATTGTCAGACTGGATATGTAAAGAGGACCCAGTATTTTGCTGCATACAGGAAACACACCTCCAAGACAAAGACAGCCACTACCTCAGAGTAAAAGGCTAGAAAATAACTTTCCAAGCAAATGGCATGAAGACACAAACTGTAGTTGCCATTCCAATATCGAATAAAATTGATGTTCAACCAAAAGTCTTCAAAAAAGATAAGAAAGGACACTTGATATTCTTCCAAGGAAAAATCCACCAAGATGAACTCTCACTCCTAAATATCTATGCTTCAGATACAAAGGCACCTAGATTCATAAAAGAAACTTTACAAAAGCTCAAAACACACATTGTGCCTTACACAATAATAGTGTGAGACTTCAACAGCCCACTCTCAGCAATCAACAGATCATAACTAAACAGAAATACATTCAAAGTAACAGCAGTTATGAACCAAACGGATTTAAAATAATATCTACAGAGCATTTCATGCTAAAACAAAAGAATATACCTTCTTTTCAACACCTCATGGGACCATATAATTGGAAACAAAACAGGCCTCATCAGATACAAGAAGATGAAGATAATCCCATGCATCCTGTCAGATCATGACAGACTAAGGCTGGTCTTCAATAACAACAAGAACAACAGAAAGACCAAATACACACGGAATCTGAACAATGTTCTACTCAATGATAATTTGGTCAAGGATTAAATAAAGAGAAATTAAAGACATACCCAAACTTATGGGACACAACAAAAGCAGTGCTAAAAGGAAAACTAATAGCTCTGAGTGCCTCCTAAGTGGAATTGGAGTGAGCATACACTAGTGGTTTGATAGAACACCAAAAGGATCTAGAACAAAAAGAAGCAAATACACTCAAGAGGAGTAAATGGCAGTAAACAATCAGTCCCATAACTCCTAAAGAAATAGAAGCAGTTATTAAAAGTCTCCCAATCAAAAACCCAGGACCAGATGGATTTAACTCAGAATTCTATCAGACCTTCATAGAAGACCTAATGCCAATATTGTCCAAAAGATTCCACAAAATAGAAACAGAAGCAACACTATCCAATATGTTCTATGAAGCCACAATTACACTTATACCTAAACCACACAAAGACCCAACAAAGAAAGAGGACTTCAGACCAATTTCCCTTATTAATATTGATACAAAAATACTCAATAAAATTCACGCAAACCTAATCCAAGAACACATGAAAATGGTCATCCATCATGATCAAGTAGGCTTCATCCCAGGGATGTAGGAATATTTCAATATGCAGAAATCCATCAATGTAATCAACTATATAAACAAACTCAAAGAAAACAACCATATGATCATCTCATTAGATGCTGAGAAAGTATTTGGTAAAATTCAGTACCCCTTCATGGTAAAAGTCCTGGGAAGGTCGGGAAAGTAAGGTTCATACCTAAACATAGTAAAGGTAATATACAGCAAACTAGTAGCCAACATCAAATTAAATGGAGAGAAACTTGAAGCAATCCCACTAAAATCAGAGACTAGACAAGGCTGCCCACTCTCTCCCTACCTATTTAATGTAGTATTTAAAATCCTAGCCAGAGCAATTAGACAACAAAAGGATGTCAAAGGGTTATAAATTGAAAAGGAAGAAGTCAAAATATCAGTATTTGCAGATGATATAATAGTATATTTATGTGACCCCAAAAGTTCCACCAGAGAACTACTAAGCCTAAGAAACAACTTCAGCAAAGTAGATGTGTATAAAATTGACTCAAACAAATCAGTGGCCTTCATCTACTCAAAGGATAAACAGGCTGAGAAAGAAATTAGGGAAATGATGCCCTTCACAATAATCCTTTATAGTGATAAATTATGCTGTAATGATATAAGACTGAATTGTTATCAAAAACCACTTGGCCCAACCTGGGGCTTGAACCCATGACCCTGAGATTAAGAGTCTCATGCTCTACTGACTGAGCTAGCCGGGCACACCACAATAGGCCTAAATAATATCAAATATCACAGTGTGACTCTAACCAAGCAAGTAAAAGATCTGTATTACAAGAACTTCAAGTCTCTGAAGAAAGAAATTGAAAAAGATGAAGGAAAGACCTCCCATGCTCATGGATTGTCAGGATGAATGGTGTAAAAATGCCCACCTTGTGAAAAGCAATATCCAGATTCAATGCAATCCCCATCAAAATTCCAACTCAATTCTCCATATGGTTAGTAAGAACAATTTGCAAATTCATTTGGAATCACAAAAACCCAGGACAGCGAAAATTATCCTCAACAATAAAAGAACTCGTGAGCGAACCACCATCCCTGACCTCAAGCAGTATTACAGAGCAATAGTGATAAAAATTGTATGGCATTGGTACAGAGACAGGCAAGTAAATCAATGGAAAAGAATTGAAGACCCAGAAATGAACCCACACACCTATGCTCACATAATCTTTGATAAAGGAGCTAAAATTATCTAGTGGAAAAAAGGTAGCATTTTTAACAACTGGTGCTGGCTCAACTGGAGATCAGCATGTAGTATGCAAATTGATCCATTCGTATTGCCCTGTACAAAGCTCAAGTCCTAGTTGATCAAGGACCTCCACATAAAACCAGACACACTCAAACTAATAGAAGAAAAAGTGGGGAAGAGTCTTGAACATATGGGCACTTGGGAAAATTTCCTGAACAAAACACCAATGACTTATGCTCTAAGATCAAAAATCAACAAATGGGACTTATTAAAATTGCAAAGTTTATGTAAGGCGAAGGACACTGTCAATAGGACAAAATGGCAACCAACAGATTGGGAAAAGATCTTTACCAATCCTATATCTGATAGAGGGTTAATATCCAATATATACAAAGAACTCAAGAAGGCAGACTCCAGAGAAACACATAACCCTATTAAAAACTGGGTAGAGAGCTAAACAAAGAATTCTCAGCTGAGGAATATCAAATGGCTAAAAAGTACCTAAAGAAATGTTCAACATCCTCAATCATCAGGGAAATACAAATCAAAACAACCCTGAGATTCCATCTCACACCAGTCAGAATGATTCAAATAAAAAATTCAGGTGACAACAGATACTCCTCCAATTTTGGTGGGATTTGGGACTCTGGAAATCTGTCTGGAAGTTCCTCAGAAAATTGGACATAGTACTACATGAGCACCCAGCTACACCACTCCTGGGCATATACCCAAGAGATGCTCCAACATATAACAAGGACACATGCTCCACTATGTTCATAGCAGCCTTATTTATAATAGCCAGAAGCTGAAAAGAACCCAGATGTCCTGCAACAGAGGAATGGATACAGAAAATGTGGTACATCTACACAATGGAATACTACTCAGCTATCAAAAACAACGACTTCATGAAATTCATAGGCAAATGGATGGAACTAGAAAATATCGTCCTGAGTAAGCTAACCCAATCACAAAAAAAACAGACATCATATGTACTCACTGATAAGTGGATATTAGCCCAAAAGCTCAAATTACCGAGGATGCAATCCACAGACCACATGAAGCTCATGAAGAAGGCTGACCAATGTGTGAACACTTCAGTCCTTAGAAGGGGGAACAAAAATATTCATAGGAGGAGATATGGATACAAAATTCAGAGCAGAAACTGAAGGAATTTTTAGATATATTTCATTTAAATGTATTCATCTATTTCAAAATGCATGAAACAGTACAATATACCACATAACCAGAAAATTATCCTTTAGGCTGTCTTGTACAACAATGTAATGTTATCTTGAAGTGTTTTTTACTATTTCAATGTTGTAAAAATAGAAATAAAACATATTGGATCAATCAGAAACTGAAGGAATGGCCATTCAGAGCCTGTCCCACCTCGGGATCCAGCTCATATGTATATATATCAGCCAGAACATGTCAAATATAGAGGCAAATGCTAGAAGCAATCCAATGAACTAGAGAACAGGGTCCCCATTGGAGGTGTTAGACAAAGGATTGAAGAGGCTTGCAACCCCATAAGAACAACAGTACCAACCAACCAGAACTCCCAGGAATTAAACCACCATCCAAAGAGTACACATGGACAGACCCATGGCTCTCGTTGCATTCTTAGCCGAGAATGGTCTTGCTGGTACCAACGGGAGGAGAATCCCTTGGTCCTGCCAAGGCTGGATCCCCCAGTGTAGGGGAATGTCAGGGCAGGGAGGTTGGAAGGGGTGGGTGGGTGGAGGAACATTCTCATAGAAGAGGGGGAGAGAGTATGTGATAGGGGGTTTATGTATGGGAAACCGGGAAAGGGCATAACATTTGAAATGTAAATAATAAAATATCCAATTGAAAATAACTACATTGTATCTAAACTATACCCATATTATCAGAAATTTATATCTTTGAAACCAATTGCTAGTAGATCAAAGAAACCCAATACTGGTGCAACAGAAAACCCTTGTGAGTCATTGGGTTTTAACTGAGTCATTGGGAGACTGCATATTGGACTTCGTGGGTTGAAGGGAACTGTTACATTAGCACCACTGTGAACTAAGTGCTATATGCAGGTAGACTGAGACTAGTGTTCAGAATCATAAAAAGGGAAAACCTTCATTTGGGAATAAAACCTGTGTTGAGTAAGTCTTTACAATGTTCTAGTGGTTGTTGGTGATAATGGGGTTCCTGCAGAAGTTATTATATATTTAGGTGTGAATTCTAGGTTAAGAATCTCATTCATGCAACAGTCCCAGGAATCTGAAGGAGTGTACAGGTTGGAAGATCTGTATGCCAGCTTAATCTATACCAACTCAGGATACTTTTACTTCTTAGCAAACTAAAAGGATAACGAAGAACATTTGAAGACAAATTATGTTAGGCTAGGGTTCAAGCACCTTCTATTTGATATTACTGTGTATAAACAGCAGGTGGGCCAGTTTCTGCCCACGCTGACATCGGAAAAACCTGATGGCCTCACAGGTGGGCAGGACCTCTCAGTGTTAGGTTTGCCCTTTGATTTATGGCTTCATTCTTTTGAACGTTCTCTACTCAAAGTCTGCAGTGGCTTGTAGACTTTCAAATACTTTTCCTTTCATCTGACTATAGGAAAAATATCAGGGGAGTCTCTAATTGGCTGATGCAGGTCACTTTCTGATTTCCTGGACTGATTTGCAGGGGATGACTTGATCTGTGTCTGATCTCCCCAAGGTCACAATTGCTACCATTGCTGACCAGGTAGAGAAATTCCTATCTGGACTCCAAGCTCGGGAAAAGGAGGCTCAGTTGAAGAAGAGGAAGACAGAACGAAGGCCTCCAGAAAGAAAGGAGAACAGATACATACATGGGGAAGGTGTGAGTCAGCCAGTTATTCCTGTGCTGCACTGGATCTGATATCGAGGAAGGTCAGAGTCCATGCACACTGCGACACTTCTTAAAAATGTGTCATTGTGGGAAACAACCTTATAGATAATACAATGGTAGAAATGGCAAATGTCAAATATCCTTTTCATATATTAGTGCTCTATGCTGTTTTAACAATGTTTAAGATATAGTTAGAAGAATTACTTAATCACTGAGACATTCTCCTCATGTATGTACACACCTATTCCGATGTACTTTTGGGGACTGGAGAGATGGCACTGACGCTGAGTGCTTGCTGATTTGCCAAAGACCCTGAATTAGGTTTCTAGCCCATGTCAGACAGTTCACAGATACTTGCAACTACAGCTCTAGTAGATTTGAAGCCCTCCTGTAGCTTCTTCAGGTGCCTACACACATGTGACATTCAACACAGGCACATGTGCACGCCCATTGATAAAAATAAATCCTAAAAAAGTGGGTACTTAAAATAACTGAAAGGAAATAACATGAAAAATAATTTGTTCTCTACAGAGTTGTTCACTATTCAGACTGCCTGGTGTCTACCAACATATAAGGTAAGATGTTTATAAGTTCTGTTAATGAATGAAGTAGCAGACTTTAAATCAGCAGTTCTCAACCTGTGGGTCATGACCCCTTTTCGAGACAGTCATCTGAGACCATGCTGAATATCAGGCATTTATATGATGATTCATAACGGTAGCAAAATTACAGTTGGGAAACAGCAATAAAAGTAATTTTATGGTTGATGGTCGCCACAACACGAGGAACTGTATGAAGGCATTGAAGGGTCACAGCATTAGGAAGGTTGAGAAGCACTGCCTTAAATAAAGAGAAATCGATGGGTATGGTTATACATATCTATAATTCCAGCACTGGGAAGGTGGTGGTATTAGGATGGCCAGGAGTTCAATCTAGCCTCAGTTAAATGAAGCCCTGTCTTGACCGTAATAATGGATAACCAAGATTCTAAAATAACATGTCTTGTATATCACTGGGGTCAGAGAAATCTATAGTATCTAAAGTCACCATTGTTTGAGGACCTGCCTTTTGGTAAGTCAGACACAGCATAGCAGGATAACTGTAGATTTTGTGCTTCGGGCCAGGGTGGGACTCATCCCCTTAGGCAACTCTTCCCTCCGCTCTTCTTCATGAATGACGTTACCTCAATAGACAAGCATTTTTAACAAGACTCACTTCTTAAATGCTCAGAGACATGTTCCTCTATTTTCTTCAGTAACTCACTAATTTCTACTTAATATATTTCTATCTAATCCTCTTTATTTTTAGTTTCAATGCCTTAATTTTTCCTGCTTAGTGATTAATGCCTACTAATCCTTACTTTTTATCTATTTTTACACTTAAACTTTTTTATCTTCTGAGCTTAAGCATTTTATCTTATTCTTTAATCACCTATAGTTTTACAACTTTAATGATCCACACTTTTATCTTTTATTTTAAAACTCATTTGTTTAATCTTATTTTCAAACCCAACATTTTATTCTATTAGAATCTTAATTCTTTTATATGCACTTTTACTTTATTATTCTCTGCATTTTTCTCTAGGTTTATTTTACATTTTTTCTCTAGAGCTCTGCTGCTTTGCCTTTCTTGTTCTGTATTTCTTTCTTTCTTAAAAATATGTTCTTATAAAGATCTACACCATGAATGCAATGGAGTGGTGATGATGGCAGTGATGGTGGTGGTGATGGTGGTGGTGATGGTGGTGGTGATGGTGGTGGTGGTGGTAGTTGTGATGTTGGTTGTAATGGTGGTGGTGGTGATGGTGATGGAAGTGATGGTGATGTAGTAGTGGTGACAGGATGGTGTGGTGCTGGTGGTGATGGTGGTGGTGGTGGTGGTGGTGGTGGTGGTGGTGGTGGTGGTGGTGGTGGTGGTGGTGGTGGTGGTAATAATAAAACTGGTACTACAGATCAAGTATCTTTGAGCCACAAAGCTTATTACCAGAATAACTTCAGATTTTGAATTTTGTTTAGTTGTGTTTGCTTGTCTATTTATCTGTCAATTTGTTTGTTTTGAGACAAGGTCTTACAATGTAGCTCTGTCTGGCTGAAAATTCACTATATAGATCAGGCTGGATCTGAGCTCACACAAGTTCCACCTACCTCTGCCTCTCAAGTGCTAGGACTAAAGTTACCTATGACCCGACCCAGCTCCTTCTGAGTTAATTTAGATAGGTACCTACATTTAAACACGAAATTCGTGACCCCAAAATACCATGCATATATAAACTGAAGTTTCACACAGCATTTTTAATAAGTAAATCTGAAGGAAGAATTAACAACCATTCTTTTGGTTTCAATTTGAAACGTCCCCCAGACCCATGCATTGAATGTGTGGTCCTCAGTTTGTGACTCTATAGTAAGACTGGGAGCACTTGGGAGGGAGGATGCTCTTGTCTGTCACTGGGTATGGGCCTCAGTAAGCTAACAGCCCAGTTCCTTAATCCAGGCTGCTCTTTCTGCTCTCTGGTTACCTACAATGCAATAAAATTGCTGCATGCTTTCATAGTAATTAACTCAACCACTACTCTCCCACAGGACCAGACTTGAAATCCCTCTGAAACTGTGAACGAATATGAATATTCTACCTTGAGTTGTTATCAGGTGAACTGTCAAAGATAACTAATATGCGTTGGGATTCTGAGTGTGAGCATCTATGGTAAATCTCACTGTGTGTGGTTCTGGGACCTTTGGGACTCGTTTGCATGAGGAAGGTAGAAGAATTTGGAGACAGAGCTAATGCGTCCCTAGAACACTACAAACAGAGCTTACTGGGTCTTTTTCATGGGAGGCCAGAAAAGAAGAATGCCTGTATAAATGTGAACAGTATGAAGCTCCAGGTAGGACCAGGGTCCTATCAGCATTTACGACAGAAGCCATTGGTATTATATCCTGCAAAAGATTCAAGCTATGTTCTACCCATTTCCTGAAATTTTGGATGAAGCTAAATCCAAATGTCCCTCACTAATCTTTTTAGCAGAGGACAGCTGAGAATCTAGGCATTCTCTATGGACGTATTTTTAAAATTAGTAAAAATGATTTGTAAACAGAGTACTAATATTTTAACAGCATGAGGTATAATACCAGAGAGCATTTAGTATTTGCAGCCTTGGAAAAGGAATACAAATATCACTGTAAGTCTCTTTATGTTGGTGGTCATTGCTTTTGACCCTCACATGGTAAAATGCAATCCTTCTCCCCATGACCTCTGTGGGGAGCCACAGAAGCCCTGACAGAATGTGCAAAGAGCAGATGAGGTCTTGAATGATTATATATTATTGACCTGGGCACAGCCATACTAATGACCCAATGCCTCAGACCTATGGGATTGACACCCCACCACAGTGAGGTGCTGAGTGATGCCAAAGCACGTATACCCTCTCTTTATGAATTATTAATCAATGTGTATATAAACCAGCCACCCCAGGTTTATCCTCCTGATTGTTTACAATCTGAGATTGCTAGACAACAGAACTCCTGCCCAGACTAACTTCTCCTATTCTCTGCACATATAAACTCACCGAGATTCCAGGCTGTTGAGTGAATGGTTCCACTTCACCACAGCTTCTGCACCTGAGCTCAGTTTTTCTGTATGTGTGTCTGTCCTTTTTTCATTCCCTTGGCATCCTGGTTAAGTTTTCAGAGTTCCAGGACCCAAGGTGCACAGCTCACAGCAGACCCTTCAGCTCTTATAAAGTATGTCTACCTCCTTGGGTAAAATAAAGCCAGGAACTAAAAACTTTAAATGGTGACTGCCACACAAGAAATTCTTAGAACTGTATCTCACCATGCTATGTGGATTTCTTCTCCTTTCATAGAACACCTGATACTTTGTGTACGTCCAGTTACCCGTTTTCTTCTCCTCTTGCCATAAAGGAAATGAGTGTCTTAGATTATGAAAACAGTTTAGTGTACGTCTTAGAGTCCTAGAACTCAAGACACCATATTCTAGGTCAACTACTTTCTAAAAGGTGACAGGAAAATAAGAGTTCAACTCAGTGGGGTGATTTCAATATATCATAGGTGGGGATGGTGAAGGTGAGGACCCTAGTAGCCTCATACAAATACCATTTATAATTTAATCCTTGTGGATCAGAATTATTTGTCAGTTTTGTTCACCTTACATGATGAGTTCTAGTCTAGTCTAGCACATGTACTGAGATTCTTTCTCAAAACAACAACAACAACAACAGAAGGAAGAGGCAGAGAGTAAATGAGTAGGAATATGTTAGTGCACATCTTGAAATAAGTTTGTTGTTAAATTATAAATGTATCTTGGTTATAAAAAGCATTTCAATTTGCTGTTTATAAAATTGTTATAATTGCGTAGATTTTGTAAGGAAATGGAAGTTCAAGTGTTTTGGAGCAGGCAAAAAAGGTAGGATAGCAGGATGGTTGGTTGCTAATCTGACCTAACTCAGTAAAGGTGGGAATCTACAAGAAATAAAGTCTCGGTGAATGCACATAAGAAGTGAGTACAGGAGCCACACCATGTGGCCAGGGCAGAAAGTCACTCAGATGCCCTCATGCCACTATGCTGCAAGAGGAGGAAACTCAGAAGCCCACCCACAGCCAAGCCACACAACTGTGCAGGCAGAAGATACCTGTGGCCCTGCCTACCTGGTGGCCTTCCTTCAGTAGGAGCCACTATGATATACAAGTGCATGGTAGGCAGACAGGACAGAGAAAGAAGCAGAAAACTTCGAGCATCATGAAAAGAGGTAGAACTGAAGATGCGAGGGTGGACAGGCATAGTCTGTCATGAGATACCAATCTCGCCAAGGTGAAATTTCAGCCTGTGCAGCTGCTGACGGCCATGTCTGGGTCCATGGCCATCCATCAGCAGGTGTCTGTCAATGTCTATGGTTCATTTTACCACTAAAGAACATGAAGACATCCCTGGTCTGCGCTGCCATCTGGAGCAACCATAGATGTCCGAGGTCTATGCACAGCTGCTGGCCCATCCCTGGCCATGGGATTCTGAAGAGTTGGCCCCACCTTTTGCCAGCTGCAGCCCTCAGGAGAGGAGGTCCCACCCCTCCACTGGGAAGCACAGTAGAGCTGGCTTCGGTGGAGGAGAAGGGCACAGGTAACCTGGTCCAGTGGACATGAAAGCAAGAGCTGGAGAGCTGGCCCCTTGCCAACCGAAGCATTGCGTGAGCTAGCTGAAGCAGTGACAGAGAGCGTGCCTTGATGATGTGATGAGGAAGAGCTGGCCCAATGAGCAACTCAGCTGCCACCCAGGCTCAGATCCAAGGCTTGGCGCACACCAACATCGACCTCATCCGTGAAATGTTGGAACTTGTGGAAGAGCCAAAGTCCTACAGATCCAAAGTTGCACAATCGCCATGACACACAGCGAACAAAAGGATAACTGAGAGGAGGCCCCGCGAGTATCCAATATTGATGGTTTTGAAGAAGCCGGAGACTTTGAAGCAGATCAATGACTCATTGCAATGAACATTTGCAAGTAAAGATGAGTGGACAAATGGGTATCCTGTGGGACACACTGTGACACACTCCAGCTTCCAAAATGAGATGTCGTTTATATTTTGTTCTGTTTATTACTTTATCTTTGCCCTTTGTTTCCTTTGGTGGAGAGGTTGCAAGAGCATAGGACAGATATGAAGACGGGATTGGATGCAGGATATGAAACTCACAAAGAATCAATCAAAAGTAAAAAAAAAAAAAAAAAAAAAAAAGAAACAAGACAGAAACAATGAATTTTATCAGAATACTGAAAGAAAGAAAACAAAGGAAGAAAAGAAGGAAGGAAGAAAAAAAGAAAGGAAAGAAGAAATGAGGACAGTTTTAGACCTCAGGAACTATGAAATTAGACCAATATCCAGATATTGTGGGACCTGAAGTTCCTGGTTTATACATAGGTTCCATCCCTGGATGTCCTCACCGTATGTAATGCTGTGCCTATATATACTAGTCCAGTATTGAAGGGAATAAGAAAATGTATACACACACAAACTCACACACACATATACAAACACACTCACACACACACACACACTCACACACACATACACACACACTCACACTCACACATACACCTCAGACACAGTCCCTAATAATGTCAAGGTGGTACTGCAGGGATTTAAATGTTTATTACCTCAGAAATCTTTACATCAAAAACATGCTAATCCACTAGGCATATTTCATTTCATTGAGGCCTTAGAGAAGAAGAGGCTAGGCCTGAGGCATTGAAAGGGCCATTCATGGAGTAGGTGGAATGCTGGAGATAGAGAGGAACACTAGTAGACAGGAGCAGTCTTGGCTCAGTGGACACTTGGTCACCTGTTGTGGTGGTACCTATGCATGTGGCAATACTCACTCGGTGGCTGGCCCTATTTGCCCATGAGCTGAGCCCAAGCGAAATTACAATACACTGGTGTGCCTACAAACTGCCCACACCGTGTATTGGATCGTCATCCCCATTTGAGTAAATTTACCCATAACCATAACCTCTCTACAGGGAAAGAAGCATTGTCTCTGTTGTCACTGCCCGAGGCTCCTCTTAGTCTATTTCATTGTATCTGATGCCACCTCTCCAGATGGGACAGGAATGTCACCTCCCACATTCAACCTAGTGAGGAGGTATCCAGAGGAAGGATTCTGTCTTCTCTCCCTACTCAACAATTTGGCTTGAAGTCCACTTTTCCAAACAATTAATTGATGCTTTCTATAGTCCATTCTTTTCCTGGGTGCAGATTTTTTTTCTACCTAAGGCACATAGACAGGATGAAAAGGGGAGACATGGTTCCCTTCACACAAGAATGTATTCTAATGGGGCCATTTGCCAGATAGCATTCACATAAACCCAAGTGCATTTCATCACAAACACTATCTCATTCTTTTCTTTATTTTCTTTGCACTATCCCTCCCATCACTTACTTTCAACATGTTTTCTAGTTATATTGTTATGCATTCTAAGTGATGCTTAGTTCTTTCTAGAATAAGATAGTATAAAATTAGACACACATGCAGACAGCTGTATGCTCACGCCGACTATGAAAGCGATATCAGCAGCTCACTGGAGGACATTGGATCTCTGCTCCTGTTTCACCACGGGTCTGTCATCTAGTCTCCACTAACTTGCTACCCCCTTTGTTTTCATTTACTTTGGCATAAAAGGGTATCATGGCAGTTAACCTACCTCTGGGGTGTGTTCAGGTTTAATGAATGAACATGTATAATGCCTTCTGAGGGCCTCACACGAGATGCGCTGAAACTGCACATTATTAGTGCTGCTGTTACAGTACTACCTTGGGAGCCCCTGCCTTTAAGCTGGCTGGAGACAGGAGGTCTCAGAAATAATAACAACTCTTTTCCCAGTGTGCCTCTCTCCCTCCGATCTCAGAGAAGTTAAAGGCATTACCTTATTAATGTAAAGCTCTGTCTGAGATACATGGAGATGACTACTGAATAGGTCTGTTTCCAGGTGGGAGTCATCAAGGCAACATTTTCCATTTACACACGAGCCACCTGTAATGTGAACGACATTACAGTTCTTAGAAGACACAAACCTTACCTCGCCGTTGCTGCTCCAAACGTATGTAGTCGTACGCTAACACTGCTGGGAACAATGGGTTAGTCTGTTGTTGTTTAAGCATCTCAAGGCATTAATGAGGATCAGCACACATTAACGTACCAAGAAGCCCAGTGGTGATTATATAGTTTTATTTAGCTATAACTTGTCTGCAGAGGTAAGCTAAAGAAAGCTATCGTTTTTTATTATTTTCAATTTTGAAGATTTTTTTTTCTTTACCCCAGTGGTCTCCACTGTTAATAAAGGAATGCGTAGGCTTTATTTGTAGTTCTATAAGCTATTGATGAATTGTAAATGGCTAACAAACTGTTACTTACTGATTACCACTCAGTAGTCAAACGAGTCAAAGTAGCAGACTGTTAATAGGCAAGAAATCATCAGCTGCAATTTGGCGTGTGTTTGCCTATAACTTTGCCATTAGAAGGATGAAGAAGCCAACGGTTAAAGCAACTAAAACCTCAGCCTACTTAAAAGTAGTTGGATTGCGTGTCTAAATCCTTTTCGACAGCTCAGATGTCCCCTCCCTACATAGGAAGAACTGGCAAGACATTACTGAAAGGCATTTGGCCTTAGTGTAGTGTTGTCTTCAATACCTGATATGATGGTCCCTGAAGAGTCTAGCTCCCTTATTGTAAGGTTCTTTCACCTCCTCCACAGTCAAGTCCTGAAGCTCCAACAAAATCTGTTTCCTCTGAAGGCTTCAATAGTTTAATTCCTATTACCATAGTTGCTGGGGACATTGAACTATTTCCACCTTAAATTTTATCCAACATTTTTATAAGCATTTTTAAAGTAAATTCCATAATTCCACTGGCATTACATACTGAGACTCTGTTGGTTTGACTGGGTCATGTGCTCACACAAATATGTATTAGAACTAGAGTAAGCCCCTGGGCTCTCTGTCCCTTCATTAAACCTTGGGCATTTATCCTGACATCATTCTTTGGCATCTCACATTCTTTTCTCACTCTTTTACCAATGGGTAATGGAAAGACAGTTGTCAGCTACAAATTATCCAAACCCTAGAAATCCAATCCCTCATAGCATCCTGCCTTCCCCGTCGGGTCCCCACCCAACCATGCACATTCCTTAGACTTCCATGCTTTAGGTAATGGGAAAGGAACACAGAAGATCTCCGTGTCAGACATTTAGTCGTAGGCCACTTACAGTGACCAATTTCTCGTGCTTCATGTAAAAGCAGGAAGAGCAGGTAATTTGTCAGTTGGTTTATGATGACGAATGTACTGGAAAGTTCCCTTCTGGACACCTGCAGTCACTTGCTTCGGCTTCAAACCATGAGATCCGATTTCTCCACTTTTAGTGTGCTGGCTTACAAATATTGTTATTGATCATAAAATTACCCAGTCTTTTAAGAATATGGCTCTGCTGCTTGATTCGCACACTCTCTGCTGCCATAAGCTTTAGATTAATTCCTACCTCCTTGCTTTTCCACTTGCCTCTTTTTTCCAGGCCCGCCATGAATTTCCTTGAACGAGTCTTTATTCACTTGTAAGAAACGGGTGATTCAACAAAAAGGAAAAGGGGGTTCGTTTTTCAAATAGTATTTGATTAATTCCTTGAGAGTTTCCTACAATGTGTTTTGATTGTATTCACTACCTTCAACTCCTCCAGGTCCTCCCCTCGACCTTCCCCACTTAACTTGATGTTTTCTTTTCTGTCTTCTTTTTTTTTAAGCTGTCAGATGAGGGTGCTCCATTTTATTGTCAGCCCAGCAGATCACAAACGCATCCCCTCTCGTGAAAGATGCTGCTTTGCTGATCGTTTCATGGGGATTGCTGCAACCTCATCTTTAAAGGTCTGGAATTAGAAAAGAGAGCTTTCGGTTGTAGTACAACCAGAGTTGGCAATACAGATGTGGTCTCATCGTTCATCCGTGCACTGACATCACCTAGCTCTTCCTGGGATCCTCGACCCGTTTTCTTTCTCCAAGTCAAAGAAGTAGTTCACACAATGGAGGGCACCAGCTACCGGCAGACAGCAATAGCCAACAGTCCCTGCTTGCTAGAAGTCTCTCCTGGTAGGTGTGTTACACACCAGCCTAGGCCCTGACTCACAGTTGGCTTTTAGTCCAAAGAGAAATAGTGAGGCCTATATGCTATGAAATGGATTTTTAACTTTTCCCAGATCCCCATCCGCACTAACCCAAACAGAGCACTCCAGGTTATTTTGAAGAACAAATCTCTTGATGAAACAATGAGAACAATTTCCAAGTAATCTGAGCTCAACAAGTAGGACTGCCCTGGGAATATTTTGAAAGTTGGCTTTTCGCATCAATAATTAGGGTAAATTTATGTTTTTCCACATTGCTATTTTAAATCTTAGGGGAAAAAATCCTTTAAAACCCTGACCTTTGAAAAAAAATCACTTGGAGCTCACTATCGATCACAATCTTTCAGCATGCTTAGTTACCAAAAAAGACTAAGGAAGAATAACTTACCATCACTCTTCATGTTAGCAGGCGTCAGCTCTGACAGCCAGTGCTACCTGTGTGATGGGGGTACTTGAAAAGATAAATTTGGTAACAATATGTTTTCCCATGTTTTGAACACTGAAAAATGGCCTTTGATTTGTGGCTATAGATCTTGGTTGATGGACCTTGCATTGCTCTCAATGAAAAAGGAGTAGTTAGTAATAATCAATGTAATTTTAAACCCCAGTGTTTTTATTTATCCCAGAGATCAATAACACTGTGGGTGCATTCCCTTCAATCAAAGACACTGTGGAGAAATTCTATTCATCTTTTTTAGCCATATCCATTTCTCAGCGCCGATGCTTAAATAACGTCAGCATGTATGAATTTGTTTGGGGGTGTCCTTAAAGCTAATTCTGTTCCAGTTCAATGTCCTTGATTATACGGTACTCAGACAGAAGATTACAAAACACTAGAAACTATTCAAATGTCTTTGTGTTAATTAAATTGCCAGAAATTTTATCATGAAGCTCTAATGATTCCAAGGCTCTGGCAGAATGTGGCTTCTTTAAAAGGGACAGGGCCCTGGAATGTGGCCTCCTTTGCTGACTTAGCAGGCTGCCATCAGCAGGGGGGTGGGGGAGGGTGGGATCTGGGCAAAGCAAGCCTTTGGTACTAAGTGCAAGGAGAGAGATTTGCAAAGAGTTTTTTAAAACTATGCAGTATATCAGACCTTGCATCTGCTTAAATCAGGGCAGAGTCTCCTACCTCTTTTTATTTCAAAGTCTCCTGCTGCTGTTAGAACCTGAAACAACGTTTCTCTTGACCTAACCAGTTTGCCATAATTCATTTCATGGACAGTATTTTAAAGGTTCTTTTTTCCTCTTGATTTTTAATCATGATTCTTTCTTTTCCAGTCTCTGAAATCTGATAGGAAACATCCCATGAATTCTTCCCTCTTGTGTGAACTTTGAAAACCCCCCAGGGAGAGTATTTGCCCCTAGCTTGGCTTTGAATGTGGGAAACTTTGGTTGCAAAGTGATAATGAACAACATGAATTTTTTGGTACGACGATGGCAGTCAGGCCTGTTGAAAACGCTCATGTATTGTGAATGACTTTCATGGTTTTCTATGAAATGTGTCTCCCCAAAGGTTTCATCCATCAGTTGCCTCTTCTGATGAGTTATCTGAGGTAAAACAAGCAGGAATGTCTCTCCATCTTGCAAGGATCTTTCTCGCTTGACCTGCTACATTTTACACTTGAAATTTGAGGCCAGGTACAACTTGCACTTTCCTTTTGGAATCTGACACTACTAAGAGAATTGCCAAGATTTGATGAACCTTCCTATGAACCCTGGGAAATTTCATGCTAGGCCTGAACCGGAAGCAGGTACATTTCACTAAGTGTTAGATTTCCTTCTGGCCAGCTCATGGGGTTTTTTAACCTTGGGTTGTAGTAATGATTTCCTTCTTCAAGATGAGGAGAGTGACTAGATGGCCTCATGCACTATCAGAAAAAAAAATTCTAAGGAAAGGAGTCCCACCAAATGTAGAAGTGAAGAAGTTATCTTCTAACAAGTCATGTTCATCTGAACTCTTCATCTGACTAATGTCATTCTTATAAATATTACAACATAGAAATACAGTACAAATATAAATGGAAGAGAGGTTTGCCCTTGCACTTGGAAGAATGAAGCAGGAACGCTGTGAGATTGAGGCCAGCCTGGACTATATGGCAAGCTGCAGACCAGCCTGAATTATATACTTACACCCTGTGTCAAAAATACAAAGAAAGAGGGAAAGGGATAGAAGGAAAGAAGACATTCAAACAGGAACTAAAGCTAGCATGTTCTAACAATGATAATTACAAGTCTTACAACCAAGGCTTCCAAAAGAGAAGGGGAAGCAATAAAGGCATTGGGAAGATGTCTTGCATGTGTGGGCTTGCTGGTGTAGGCACTGATGTGTGAGCTGAAGGGCTCCCCACTCACACATTCAGCTCGCAATGCTTCATGGATCCAGTTCAGCCATTCTGTTTCATTCACCTTCCTTCTTTCCAATGAATGAAGTCTTTACACACCCAAGTAAGTGGTATTTCTTTTGTTTTCATAAACTAGGCCTAGTCAGGCTTGGTAGCATTGACATTCCAGAATGTTCATTCTTTTTTTGTGTGGTGTGGTTCAATATTGTGCACTGCATAATGTTTAATGGCGTCTTTGCCTTCACTCAACATGGAAGCACACTGCCCCTCAAACATATGGGTTGGAATGCATATCTTGGCATTGTCAAATGTCCCTAGTAAGGCAAAAGTTACCACAAGTGACAGTTGCTAAAAATTCACCTCTTGTATTGACAAATGGAACAGAATAGAGAACCCAGAAAAAAATCCACAGGAGACATCTCTCTGTGTAGCCTAGACTGACCTTAAACTCATGATAGTCTCCCTGTCTCAGTCTCCCAGAGTGCTGTGGTTATAGATATGTCATCATACCTATCTTAGCAATGTACACTTTGACAAAGGTGTCAGAAACATACATTGGGGAGAAAGGTAACCTATTCAGCATAGAGAAACCCACTTTTCCACATATATAGAAGAATGAATTCATATCCGTGTTTCTCACTCCATAACAAAATCAATTCAAAATAGATCAAAATTACAGTGTAAGAACAACAACTTAGAAACTGTTAGAGTAAAACACTTCGAGATGTATGCAGAATCAAGGACTTTGTTGAAAGTACTCCAGTAGCTCAAAGGTGACTGCAAGAACTGAGAAATGGGGCTTCATTTATACATCTGAATACTTCTGCATAAAGGGAAGAGCTACCCCATGAAGACACAGCCAGCAGAAAAGGAGAAAAATCTTTACCACTTATATGTCTGACAAGATAATATCTAGAGTAGTTAAAGAACTGAAAATATTATACACTACCCACAAATTGTCCATTAGTAAATGAGCCAACAAATCAAACAAATGATTCTCTAAAGGTGAAGTCCAGATGGCCACCAGGTTCAAGGAAATGTGCTCAGCTTCCTTAGCCACCTGGGACATGAAAACCAAATCGAAACTGAGACTCCACCACCTGACAGGTTGGCTATCACTGAAGGGCAAACAACCAGAGGTGGAGATAAATCAGTAGACTGCTTGCCTATCGTACACAAAGCATTGTGATCATGCACTGGAACTTTATATCCTGGTGTGATGGTGCACACCTGGGACCCCAGCATTTGTGAGGTAAATGCAGGAGAATTAGAAGTTCAAGGCCAGCCTGGACTTCATAATCCTACATCCCATCCCAGAAAAACAAAAACAAAACAAATACCCACAAATGCTGGTAAGGATGCAAGTAAGAAGAAACCCTGCTGTGTCTGTCTGTCTGTCTCTGTCTCTCTCTGTCTCTCTGTCTCTCTGTCTCTCTGTCTCTCTGTCTCTTTCTCTCTCTCTCTCTCTCTCTCTCTCCATCCCCCCAACACACACACACACACACACACACACACACACACAAACACATGCACCATGAAAATAAGACCGACACCCTACAAACAGGAAACAGACAGTGAGAGAAGAGATAGGAAAAAGGAATAAATATGGATACCTTTGTATATAATATCCTTGAATAAAAATGTCATTATGAAAAACTTCCCTCTCTATAATGAGTGCATACTAATAAAAAAATAAAGATTTATCTGCCCATTAAAAAACACCATGCTTTATGTTTCCAAATTCTGCATTTTATATGTTGGTATACATATCTATTCTATAATTGCAAAATGACACCACATACACCTAGAAAAAAATACAACCTATAGAAAAATTATCCAGCAAGAAAGACATGAGCAATGAGGAAGATAATAGCAACAGTGGTACAGAGACAAAAATAAATGCGGATGTGCAAACCTACTACTGAGGAAATGTAAGAGGTGTCTTAGGGAACACACACAGCTACCTTTAAAATAATTTCTGACAGCCATCTTGTGAAAAATGGTGGCTCCCATACTTGCGAAATATTAACGTTGTATTAGCTGATAGAGTAGGCGGCAGTCAGGTGGGATTTTACATTTAAACCTAAATAAATGTTATAATTTAGTGTTTGGTGTCACTAGCGCCCAGAGTTGTGCGCCACTAGAGCTAACAAACCAGACAGTGCAGATTGTGAGTTATTTCGTCATGTAACACATTCTACTGCCCAAGTGGGCTATCTGAACTGCCCAGCAATACTAGAAATTATAGCCGGGTAAGTTTCAATTTAATATGTGAGAACATTTAGAAAATAGACCTTCGCAACAGTAATCTTCTCAAATAAGTTTAGGCAGATGCCAAGAGAGAATGTCTGCTGCATAGACCACTGTGTCAGATGAACAGGCATCTCTCACCCAGGCTCAAAAGGGCTTATGTATGAGTTTTTATGAATTTTTATATAACTGTTTTTTTTTTTTTACAATTTCTAAACACAACCCTGTAAAGTTAGAAGAAACAGTAATATTTAAAAGTTGGGACATTTTAAATATTACATGACTTCTAGATCAAAATAATATTTACAGAACGAAGACTGCTTATTTAAAAATTTCCTATGTGGTAAGATCTGTCCACACCTTATCTGCCTTGGAGCAAAAGGCTTCTGTTATTTTACCCACATTCTCAAATAAATTCTAGCCACTTGTGAAGAAAGAGCCTTGGTCTCATGCCAGGATGGCTCACGCACTATCCAAGTTAAAGATTTGGCTGTGAATTATTTATAGGGAATGAAAAACAAGGGGGTGGGGGGGTTAGCATGTGAAGAGCATGAAACACCAATCAGAAGGAAAATTAAAGGCTTACTCTACCTTGACAGAGAAGATATTGGATTTAAGTTTTTATCATTATTATGGGAAACGGGCACATAGCCGCAAGGCTCGCACGCAGGTAAGAGGAGAATTTTCTAAAGTCAGTTCTCTCCTACTTCACTTGGGTTCCGATGATGGAACTCGGGTCACCAGGCCTGCGCTCGCACAGAGGCTCTTTTGTGTCTGGGTTAGTGCTGTCTGCTCACCCAGCACAGTGATGTACCAGACGGGAGGTTTTCTTGGCACCTGCCCAAACTCATTTCAGAGAATAAGTGTTCTGACATTCTTTTTATACTCTTAAACATGGATTTTACCCATTAAGCCATCTCACAAGCCACAGCCATTGCTTTCATACGCAACAAAACAGGTCTGGTTAAAGGATGCAGTGTTCTGGGAGGTAGTTAAAATTCAGGTGACGGTGGAGAATAAACTGCCCTGTAGCAAAGCAAATAGCAAGGACCGTGTACAAATCCCCTTCCTCGTCTATGACTCTTCTAGCCATCTCAACTGGATAACTCATTCCTTAGAGAAATCAACTTGTAAAGATGAATGATGAATTTGGCTCACAGCTTCCGAATTTCCCAGCTCATGGTCAAGCAAAACCATTTCCTTTAGACCTTTCACTGGGGATACCAAATGGTCAGGGAGAACGTGACAGTAACAGGAAAAAAAAGTTCACCTCATGCCAGGATGAGAAAGGAGAGAAAGGACCTGTTCCCAGTGACATAGAAGCTCCCAGAAGGCCACCTCTTCAAATTTCCACACGTGAGCTGGAGCCCAGGCCTTCAGCGCATGAATTTTGGAAGTTATTATTTGGAACTTTTATTCAAACTGTGGCCACCCTTTCCCACCAAACAAAACTTTCACTCAAAGTAGCCGTTCTATCACACAGATACAACTGACAAAGCTAACCCACTGAATTTTGAAAAACCATTGACTCTGCGGTGAGACCCTTGTTCTGTTGAATTTATGATCTTTAGTATCCTCTGTCTTATCAGTAAGTCACTAGAACAACATAATCTTTGCCCAGCCAAGAAAAAAAAAATGATAGTTTAAATGGGTAGCAGCGGCACATAAATACAATGGGAGAATGGATCTAGGCTGCACTAATTCCAAAGATAATTAGTGCTAGCAGTAAGGATATTGGTCCAGCTATTAAAATCAACAGAGGCTTCCAAAAGAGTTATGAGAGTTATAGAAATTAGTGAATGGCTTCAGAAGGGGAGAGTAAAGCTCATGACACATGCTTATAAACTCAGTATTCAGAAGGCAGAAGCAAGAGGATCAGAAGCAGTTTGAGCCAGCCTGGGCTATTGAAGGGAATTCCAGGACCACCTGGGCTAAATTAAAAAAGAATGAAAGAAAGAAAACATAAAAACCAAACTCTTGAAAGAAAGCAGAAACTGTAAACGCAACCACCGAATACGGTCCATGTGGGCTGGGTATACAATAGGGAAATGGCGCTTGAATGACAGAGCAATCCAAGCCTGGAGAGCCTTAAAAATCTAAGCAGGGGATGACAGAACTAGTGTTGAGAAACAGGTGCAGTAAAATCATATAAAGAAGCATTGTCACCAAAAGATAACCAGGTATAGGCCTTGGGATGAATTGGGGACTGGGAAGGTAATTGCTAGAACACATGAATAACTGGACAGAAGGCCGCAGCCAGGATAAAGCAGGGCATAGTAAGTGCTGGAATCTATTTGTGGCTCACAATGAGGAACAAGGAGGGATGTTTTCGCAGCAGAGAACGTAGGTCAGAAGTACGCATTAGTCAGGAGCTTGATATCTCTACTGGAGAAGCCCAAATACAGACTTCCCTAAATGGATCATTGTGGGCCGCTGGCTTCTCCGAATCTTTGGGTCCTGTGACGCTCTGATCCTCAGCATAGGAGAATCACAGAGGAGTTGGGTTATTTCTCTTCTTGATCTCTATTCTGCCATTCCTGGCTGAGCTGCAGGAGTGCTGCTGCAGATCACACACTTTTTCTGTGTCTCCATTTTAGTATCTATAAAATAGAAATTGGGTTGTTTCCCATCTCACAGCAGTGCCACGGAGTCTGTGAAATATTGGGTTCTCAGAAATATTGGGCATTTGGGAGGTGGGAAGGGAAGGAGGGACTTGTGATAAATAGGAGACACGGACCACCTAAAATTAGATAGATTTTCATTTCGAGAGCTTCATAGCTCATGTCTTGCAGGTGATCGGGCTCCATCAAGAACAAATATATTCATATGCACAAACTCTGACTTATCCAGAATATTAAAGGCCACAAATCTTCTGAAGATCCAAAATTGCAATGGCGAGCCGGAACAATAAATGTTTACAAACGTGTAGTCACGGGAAGTGATTTTTTTCTATGGATTTAGTGTTCTGCAAAAGAAGTGAGCACGAAGGGACAAGGAAGACAATGCAGGAGTAGCTGTTAGAAGACCGGCCAAGGCAAATCATTCTCAGTTACCCTCTTCCAGGCATCAAGCACCCCACTCATGATATGCAAAAGTGCCCCTGTGTGCTACTGAAAACCACACAGGAAGTAGCTTAGTCATGATGCAACAAGTCAATGTCAAAATAGGAAACGGTCTCTGGGAACATCTAGTTCAGCCCCTTTGCGTTAGTCCGGTGAAGAATATGGTGCCTGGATGATTAAGGGGCACATTTAAAGTCACAGGACAATCACTATGAGAGAAAAAAACAGAACTGGAACTTGAAAGTCTGGGGACATACTGCTCTCTTCTTGGTATTCTTCTCTCTGAAATTCCAACCTTGGCAGATGACCAAAGTGAACAGGGGAGCCAAGGAAGGAAAGGAAGAAGAAGAAGAAGAAGAAGAAAAAGAAGAAGAAAAAAAGGAAGAAGAAAAAAAGAAGAAGAAGAAGAGGAGAAGAAGAAGGAAAAGGAGAAAAAGAGGAGAGGAGAAGGAGAAGGAGAAGAGGAAGAAGAAGAAGAAGGAAGAAGAAGAGAAGAAGAAAAAGAAGAAAAAAGAAGAAGAAGAAGAAGAAGAAGAAGAAGAAGAAGAAGAAGAAGAAAGAAGAAGAAGAAGAAAAGAAGAAGAAGAAGAAGAAAAGAAGAAGAAGAAGAAGAAAAGAAGAAGAAGAAGAAGAAAAAGGTAAGGAAGACTCATATTAACAGACTCCTTTGAGACGCTCTGGGGTATCCCCGCTATTTTCACAATGCACACGGAGCCTGAAAGGGATGCAGAAAGGAAGGGAGCCGATACATTATAATTTGCATAAGAGACAGAATATGTATCAGAGGGAAGACAAAGAAACAAGGAGTGGGCGTCACTTTGATACATTAGCACATATGAAGAACAGCTACTGAGAAGGCAGAAATAAAGACAAGAGGAGACCAGAAGGAAATGAGTATCAGGACTACTGAGAAAAGCGACTTGTTTGAATTCACACAGCAAGGTGGAAGGAGCTTTTGAAGTTGGGTGAAACAGTCTTCTGAAGAGGTGAAATGCAGAAAACCTAAGCTCAGGGTTCCTCTGAAGTGAAATGAGATGAGTCCCCTATTCAGCAGTGACTGGAAACAGCCAAGACAGTCACTCTGATTTGTTCATGTGTTGACTTGACAAACGATAATGTTGAAGTGTAACAGTGGTCATTGTCTGAGCAGCTCACTTAGAAAGCCATCCCTCTTTACTTATGGTTTCATTCTCCACAGGTTCAGTCTCTCATGATTAGCTACAGTCTAAAAATAATACATGGAAAATTCTAGAAATGGAGAGTTCCTAAGAATTAAACACTATTCTTTGTAGCGTGATGAAAAGTCATGCTGTCACATTCTGTCCCCTCAGAATGTGAATCATCTCTTTGGTCCAACACATCCACATCATCCACATAATAGCCCATTCGTCATTTGGTTGTTGTCTTAGTTACTAAGTTGATGACTGTCACATTAACACAACCTAGTGTTGTGTTGTGAGGTCAGTGTCATACCTTATCCCTTGTCACGTAGGCATTGTGTCTTACATTATCCCTAGAACAGAGGTGAGTACATATTAGATATTGTAAGAGAGAAAGAAAAGCCATGCTCATATTATGTTCCTTATAGCAAATGATTATATATTTTTTGCATTTGTTGATCATTGTTAAACTCTTAGGGTATCAGATATATGATTAGTTACCATAGTTACCATAGTTATGTATACATATATTATTACACATTTATGTGTGTCTATATAAAAGAATATACTGTATGTGGGGTTCAGAACTCTCAGTGATTTCAAACATCCCCATGGGTCTTAGGGCCCGTCCTGTGCAGACAATAGAGACTAGCATACTTCCTGAAACTTCTACCGTTATTCATTTGAGCAATGTAAAAACAAATTACATTTTTTAATTTTGATTTTGTGGGAAAACACTTAATAACATGGAGACATACACATTGTCTGAAATTTTGTTCAAATTTAAACTTACGACTTTCTAAGATAAGATATTTTGATGGTGTTGAATAACTAGAGTTTCAAGTATGTGACTCGACATAAAAGTAGCAAGCAGCGAGAGTTTAGTGATAAAATTATTTATAAAATTGTTTGGCCTAATAAAAAATATTAACCTAGGGGGTAGAAGGATGACTTTAGCAATTCAGAGTAATTGCTGGTCTTGCAGAGGAATCAGGATCAGTTCCCAACACCCACATGGTTATTCACAACCATGTGTAACTATAGTTCCATATCATCTAAGGCCTTCTTTTGACCTCTGTGGGCACCAGCCCACATACAGTATACATACATACATTATACATGCATACAGGCAAAATAGTCACACATACAAAATAAATCTAAAGCAAAAGTTAACTTGAAATTTTAAAATAGAATTACTCAGATAAATGGTTCAATCTAGAAACAAAGAGAAAACAAAATAAAACAAAACCACTTGCAAGTTAAGGATTGTACCTGAGTATAACTGATAGTCTCTAGCTTTGATGACTTACTATATAGAGAAAACTATAATAAAAAATTGCAATCTTTACAGAAAAGACTAACTCAACTTTATGTGAGGAGGAGACTTTAAATAAAGTGTGTAAACCATGTTTACCAAGGGGAAAGCTCCTAGAAGTAGCTGGTGTCCAACACAATCGATCAAGACTTGTGCTGTTACATACAATTCCATCAGCTACAGAGAATCAACCATATAGGTGAAATTCTGGAAGAAGAGAGAATATAAGAAATGGCGGAAACTTTTACTGTTGTTGTCTATTCTCTTCATTTTAATAATCTGTTTATATTTCTTTATTTGAAAAACAAAGAAATCTGTTTATTTGAAAACATCATCTACCCTCAACTGTGCTTGGTTTGCATACAAAGTACATGGCACTCCTGATCATATAGAAGATAAAGTTTGACTGTTAACTCCAATCATCTTTAAAGAGGTATGGTATTATGGCTTTATATGTATTCCAGGGACTAACACTTCCTCAAAAAAAAGTACAAGGGACCAATAAATATATGAAAAAAAAAAAGTTCAATACCTTTACCTCATGGAAATGCAAGTTAAATTACACTGAGCTATTAGGTTAACTGTTATTTGAAAAAAAAAAATATCGAAATAGCAAATGTGGGCAAGGATATAGAGAAAAGGATCCCGGAATTGCCGCTGGAGGCAAGTACATCAGTACAACCAATACAGAGAAAAGTATAGACGTGCTTCCCAAATCAAAGCTGCAACCATTGTTATGCCACATCCGCTTATTTATCTAAAGTAAATGAAGCCAGCACATAGCATCCAGCATAGTGATATATCCGCAAATGCATGTTTACTGAAGCACTGTTTACAGCAGCTAAGGTAGAGGTAAAACCTTAGGGGCGATCACCATATTAACAGGTATAAGAAAACACAGTACACAGAGAGAGTTAGGGGCAAGGGAGGGAAGGAGGGAGGAGAGGGAGAGAGAGAGGAGAAAAGGAAGAAGAGGAGGATTGTTCATAGGAAAATGGAACTGTACATTATCATGTTAAACAATGTTGTCCATATACCAAAGTATCACACACTTTGCCTCCTAAGTGATTTTCCTGAAAATAAAAAAAGTGACCATTGGAGAAAGGGACTGGAGGACAAGAAAAAGAGGAGGAGGGCGGGATGCGGTAGAGCCAACAGTAGGCAGAGCATGCTATGCTTACGTGTATGGACACGTCACAACTAATAAACACAAGCATATGTTTTAAAAGTGCTATGCTCAAATCTGATTCCTAGAGGTTAAAGAAAAAGACTAACAAGCTAACCGAGACTTACTGAACAATCTCACCTCACAGAAGAATCTTTTTAAGAACTCAGAGAAGACTCAAGTCTCACGTGGCATCAGTTTTATCCCTCTAATAGGTGTTTCAGGAAGTCATGGGGCTTCATCTCCATCTTACAGATGGCGGGAGGAAGATGAGTGATTACTGGACAAGATTCCTTGAAAGGTGGGCTTTGATGGTCCATAAGCTACCTTGTACTAATAGCTCAAGCCGTTGTCCCTTATTGGGTTGTACCAGAGGTGAAACCTCTGACAGCCTTGGATATCACAGAGGGACTTTTCACTTTCCAAGAATTCTCGGTTCTAAGCTCTCAAGCTTCTCTCTGCACCTGAGTCTGCAGCATGAGGTGCTTCTTTGAGCTCTCTGTAATTCAGCATAGGCATATGGCCGGCAACCCCCAAGTTATAAGTACAGAAAAAACACCGCCTCCTTATACTTTTGTAACGAAGTGATCACTTATTAATCATTCCACAGCAGAGCACTTCACTTCCTGTACTAATTTAATCCTCATCATATGAAAAGAATATCCCTGTTGAACCTTCATAGAAGAGGGAAAAGGATGAGGTGATGTCAGCTTTTGATATGTCCAAAGGTACTCTGTTAAAAATGGGAAAAATGAGAATTTGATAAATCATCTATGAAACCAATCTATTGAAGCTGACTTTTATTTTGTGCTACTCACACCCAGCAGTGCCCTCCTAAGAGAGCCACATTGTTTAGCTCTCCCTGAGTTTCCTTTAAAGTCAGTGCTGGATTGCTCTTTGCGGTAGAAAATTAAACAGGAGATGACTCCAGAGGAATGTGTTCCTGAGCGCCTTTCTCTCCCCCACTGTGCCTGTGACCTCTTGTGTGATTTGACTCCCTTCTGGCTCATGCAGCTAAAATTAAACCAGTGGGGAAAAAAATGTTTACCTCAAAGTACATGTTGCCTTCATGAAACACAACCGAGCGTAAAGGTCATTAGATTAACAAGAGAGTGGCGATGGCGGTCTTTATCTGGGCAGCAAAGAGCTGGTACAGGAGTGAGATGAGAGAAAAGTGAGCAGACGGTGGATAAGGCTAAGAGAGGGTTTAAGGGCCATGGGCAGCCTGAGGACAGCCCAGGAACCAGATTAAGAAATTGTTTGACTTAGAATACCTGTGAAACAAGAAATAACATAACCTCTCTGCACATGGAGCCTCATTTGTGGCCTACAGGGCATGTTCTGTTCACAAGCATTATTTTAGTTAATTTTAGTGATATCTGTGGAAATGGGTAAAACTGTCTCCTGTTTACCTGTGAGAAAATTGGGCCCCAGACTTACAAGCCACTGACCAATGACTGTAACCACCATATGATCTTTGTATTTCTTGGGCTCCACAACTACAGATTCTCCTTCCTTGAAGGACATTTTGCCTGTCTGATATAAAACTGAACTTAGAAAGAAGAGCGTTAAGCAGAGAGAAATTCAAGCCCTGAGAATTTGCAAAGGACCCACTCCTATCCCTACTATTACACATTTTCTTTCAGTCTGTGTTTCTGTTTCCTGTGTTTGATCACGCTGAATGGATAATTCCATTCGGTGATTTCAGATTTAAATTATAAGGGCTCTCTAACAAGAGACATTTTAAATAGAGGTAAAGCCTTACTTTCTACTCAGACTTTTGACCCCTGGTTTCCTGGTGATCTATATCCAGGTTGACAAACCTGTCTTTACTGGTTTTGATTTTCGCTATTGAACCAGGTCATCTGAAGTATTCCTCACCAGGGATCAATGAAAGACATACTTTCCTCGGGGAGATCAGCTTTACAGAGTAAAAAGACAGTTGGATTGCTTCTATAACCAAAAAGTAATTTATCTGCCAGCACAGTGAGTCACTGAAGTAAGCCATTTGATTTGCAGCAATAGTGTTTGAGATTTTCGTGCATTCCTAAAGGATCTTGCAAATATCAACATACACAGCAGTGCTCAGAGGGTAAAGCGGATGGCAATGGTTACATGTTCAACACAGAAGCACAGGCGTACATGTGACTGTAGAACTGTTGGAAAGACATTGGGAGAGTTCATTTCCTTCCAAAATGAAATATATTGAGTCAAATCAAGTCCCTTTGGTACGTGAGAATGTTTTTTCTAAGTCTATAATGTCGTGAATAGTGCCTTCTCTTACTCTTTATATGAAATGATACGAGAATGAGAATGAGTACAATTTACCAAGCCAGCTTATATTTTAGAACTGGAGCATGGGAAGTATTAATTTGCTTTATGTGAGCTTTCAGGGGACTCTGGGGATAGGGATGAGAGATGGAGTTTTATTTTGGCGTAATCCTTTAATGACCTCACCACGTGCATAAATATGTTACAAGCAAACACAAAAATGCCCCTTGTTATACTGTATTGATTGAGAGATTACACAGGAAATGTAAATTGCCCACTGCAATATATTCTCCCCTTCTGTAAAAATAGCTCAGAGCTGCACCGTTCCTCCTGGTCTCTCAGTCTCCTATGCTTCAGATATAACCATAAGAAGGACATTCCTCATGTCCAGACCATTAGGGCAAGTACTTTCTGTGATGTCTACCTCGAACTGTTTAAAAATTGGATTTGAGTCTCTTCTCCAATATTTCTACCTGCATGGACCTCTCTTCCTTCTTTCAGCCACAGAATTTTAAATCATTTTGTTATAGCAATGTAACCTAGACCCTAATTAGAAGGGGCTCTGACTACAAGCTCATCATCTGCCTATTACTAGTTCCAAACAAGAATGTACACCAGGGTAGATAAAGGCAAAGACTGAGAGCACCCTCAGTAGCTACATCTTCATAACCAAAATTCAATGAATTCCAGAGAATTCAGTCTTCAATGAATTCACATAGCTTTTATCCAAAGTTATTATCACCAAAAATGCTCTGGATCTTTGGGTTTTTTTCCAATTCAGGAATGTTTGCATTTGCATAACAATAGAGTTTGGGGATGGTACCCACACCTAACCACAAAGTTCGCTTATGTTTCATGTACATCTTGAACACACAGTCTGATGGAAATTTTTATCAAGTTTTTAATGTGCTTGTGTTTAACAGTGACTAATCACAAGAAGTCAGGCATGGAACTTCCCACTTGTGATATTACAGTATTACTCAAAACATTTTAGTTTTTAGAGCATTCTGAATTTTTAATTTGGAAATTAGGAATGTTAGAGAAAGATAGATGATAGATAGATAGATAGATAGATAGATAGATAGATAGATAGATAGATAGATAGATAGATGATATATATAGATAGGTAGATAGATGATAGATAGGTAGATAGATAGATAGATAGATAGATAGATAGATAGATAGATAGATAGATAGATAGATAGATAGATAGATAGATAGATAGATAGATAGATAGATAGATAGATGCAGATCATTGCCTTGCTTCTTCATCTGCCAGAACTATGTCCACTTAGAAACACAGCCTACGGTTTGTTCTATCCTTCACTACTGGGCATGTAGTTGTCATTTATCTCTAGACTGCATGCTAAAAATCATGAAACACTAGGAATAGTAACATGACCTCATCTTCAGTGGAGACATTAGCTAAATTGAAGGCAATGGCACAGAACATTATTTCATAATGAGTTTTGGATTTTTTTTTTAAAGTAAGTATGTGCCAAGGGTCTTTAAGCAGAATCAGAAGAATGGTTTGGAGTTTGGAGCACTGGAGTTCTGTGGCTTATATGAAAGGCCTGAAAAATCAGTAGTAGTGGTTCAGATGGCATCTGACAAGTTAAGTCAACAAACAGTTTTCTGTTATCTGTTAGGTATTGTCTGTGTTTGGGTGTTACAGTGATCCATAGTTAGACAAAGCATTGATTTTTATCATAGGGTGTTTTCTATATTGATTACAACCTATGTACACAGGTTCCCAGTGTCCATCACTATTTCCTAACTCTGATGACAAAACCCAATCTATATTGCCTTCCTCTGTTTTCTTCTCATTGAATACCTTCTATAACCTCTTAATATAGTATGCAATATGTCTGTGTGTCTCTACACCTCCTCCTCACCACCATCATTAGAACACAATCTCCAGAAGGACTTACTTCTTATTGTTCACAAAGGCATCTCAAGGGGCTTTGTAACGGCCTGGAATACAGTAGGTAATCTATATGAGTAAATAAATATAGAATATATGAGTCGGGACTTCTGAAGAGGAATATGACTAATAGAATAAATACAATTATATGAGACTTGTTAGATTGATTTACATGGGTCTATGAAGGCTACAGAACTGGGGAGTCCAGTAGATATCCAGTCTTGGTTTAAAGGCTCTGAACAAGAGAGCTCAATGATACAGTGTCTGTGTAAGGCTGAAGGTATGGGAGCAAAGCCCCATGAAGAGTTGTTGGTGAAAGTCTAAATTTAATAGCTGGAAAAATTGTAGTCTGAGGTCCATGGACATTGGCAGTGGGAGAAAAAAAATCAGAGTTTACTCTTCACTGTGAATATGCCCAAGCTTTATTCTTTCTTCCTCCAAACTACATGAGATGCAACTTATATGCACTTATTAATGACCCATATGTCTCATTGCTTACATTGTAGTAGAGAGGGGTCTCTATCCTATAGTTCCCCTATCTTGGCTGGATGGTAGGTGTGTTAGAAAATGACATGTATACTGTCTCTAATAGTTATCTTATCTTTTAATGAATCAATCTCAGATGGACTGAGCCAACTTTTGGTCAACTTTCAAAAGTGGGCAGATTTGAGCCCTCCAGCTCAAATTAGAATCCTCATTTTTTGCCTCACATTAGTGAATAATCACATAAATAATGAATCAAAGAATGAATTTGATTTTTGTAATCCACTGAGACTTGGCAAACACTTGTGTCTTCTAAGGGACAGCAGAAAGGACTACAGAGAGAAGGAAGCTAACTGTACCTGTTTCTGACTCCATGAGGAAGATGAGCTGAAATGTTACCATTATGGGAGACCTACCTATTTGGGGAAAAGAGCCCCATTTCACTGCCTGCAGGAGCATGTCCTACAGTTTATACTCTCCTTGGAGAACTAGCAAGATATGGGTGTTCACATAATCCTCCTTCCTTTTTCATTCTAGAGACTTCAGTGATCAGACAGTAGCAGGAACTTTATTTGAAGTTGTTATGTTAGAAGAGCAAAGAAGAAAGGTGAACTATGCAAGAGTAAGATCAAAAAGAAGAAATTTCATTTTGATTTTTAGATATCAAGGAATAATACATACACTAAAGCCTATTAGTGATTGTCAGAGAGTATAAAGGCAACATCGAGTATGCAGGTCGGAATTGTTTTCATTCTTTTAACTAATAGCAAATGTTAATTTTACTTTGTCTTTCCTTGTATGAGTTCCTGTCTACATCTTCGCTATGCAAACTTTCATGTAATTGTATCAGACATATGAAAATGGTCACATTGCCATAGATTTCTAGAGGTAGGGTTTTCATTTCTATGTGGAAGAGGACATATTCTGCATGGTAAAGGAAGCTTGTTTTAATGTTTCAAAAATAATCCAATGAACCTGCTTTGTTATGTAGAATGAAACACTTATCCAAAATATGATCTGGAAGTAGGGTACAAAACTTCAAAAATGTCGATGAGAAATGTTATGCGCCTATGGGCTTCTCAGGTGAGTAAGTGAGAGCTTCTGGGGAGGGAGCAAGACACCTCTGGAGAGAGCTGTGAACCAGCAACTCTATGCAGGTACAACAGGGGAGGGACAACCCTGTGATGTGGGAAGGGCACCTCATCTCATTTGTCCTACACTAATGCCTCACATCAAGTTTGAACATAGTTTCTGCTTTGTTAATTAGTTTTATTGCCCACAAGCATTAGTGAAACAAAAATTGCTCTCCATCCAAAGATTTGAGATAATGGTAAAAAGCTGTCTTCTCTAGTGTTGCAATTACCACTTAGCATCTCCAAACTTTCAGAGGTCTCTTCTGCACTCTCTACCATGGCTTTGCAGCGTATAAAAGCAATGACGGAAAACAGAGTTGAGTGATGAAGATGTGTACTGAGAAAGATTACTGAAATTTGAAACAGACGAGAGGGAGAAATTAGTGAGATTTCGAGGGTATGTAGTCTCAGGTTCTGTGTCATCGTAGCGACCTTGCTGTGAGTATTTAAAGTCATGGACACATGTGACCAGTAACCTGGTCTATCTCTGGGCTTCCAATGGCCATCTGGTATTTCTAATGTGAAAATAAATGTCTCAGCTGGAATTAACACAGAGCTCTGGCGTGTAGTCACCAACATCCTGAACCAACCAATAGCCACAAACTTGAGCTGAGCCAGAGGCACAGACTCACAATGAGACCTAAATAAGTCACACAGCAGCCTGGTAGTGATGACAGTGACTCCTAAGCTAGGCCCATATGGGGGTGTCACTTAAAAAGTTGTTCAGGCAGCTCAGTTTGTATCTAGTAACTCCATGATTGCCAATGACTCTACACACAATACTTCTACTCTAATTAGATGCAGTGGATTCTGCTTTCTACTGTTTGCATGTTCTATGTAACATGCTTATTCTAAACTCCTCTATGAGACAACACTCCGCTTGCTTCAACCTGCACCATGGACCTCTGGAGAAGGAAGAAAGAGTGAACATGATTTCTATAGGAACAGAAAGAGCAGAAGCTGTTTCACATACATGTCATTTAAAAAAAAATGAAACAAAACAAAAACAACTGCACCAAAGAGAGACAGCAGAACCCTTACCTAACACACAAATGTTAGAACAAGTTCTGTATCAGGCTTGTCTTCCCCATCAATTTTCCATATCTACACAGTTCAAGTTTTAAAATTATTATAAAATTATGACCTCTTCTAAGCCATTCCTACCCCATATGCCCCTCCCTACAATTTTCATCTAACTGATCTTCTTAGTTACAGAATTTATACAATTTCAGCACATAAAATTTTCACGTACAATTTTTATAAGCATCCTGCCCAGATTAGTGTAACATTTAAGCAAATTCTCCCCTCACCACAATTCTACTGTCCCACCTTATAAATTCGTATTTTAGTTGGCGGAAGTCTTTGCTCTGGTAGTTTTGATAAGAATGTTATGGAAACAATATTTCTTGATTTTTTTATATGTTTAAAAATATTTTTCCTTGGCTTTTATTACTGCACAGCAGTGTAGCTGGACGTGAAATACGACGATGTTCTTTTCTGTGAGAACATTGTGGAAGTTGTTTCATGGTTGCTAGCATTGGACATAGTTCTGGAGAAGTCTGAGGCCAAACGTATTTTTTTTTCTTCTTGAATATCAAAATCTCTGTATTTTTTTTCTCTGCTTGGAGGAGCATAGAAGTATTCTGATATGGTTATATTCAATAACTTTTCTCAGGAACTATTTTCAGAATAATCAATCAGGGTTAACTCCTCTGGGACATGTGTTACTCTTGAACAATTATTAGATGATCTTCCATTATTACCAAAATATTTCATTTGTAGGAATTGATGAAATTTTTGGCTATTACATTGGTGTTACATCTGCTGATACTTTATGGTTTTTCACAGTTCTCACTATTCTTTAAACTTATATAATATTTTGTTGTTCACTGTCTATCCTTTTATCTTCTTCCAAAACTGCTTTTTCTCTATAGTGATTTTATTTTATTTCTTTTATTTCCTTATGTTAGTGGTGGTTGCAGCTGTTTATAATTTAATATTTACTTTTGTTTGTTTCCCTTTAATTTATTTATCTGTTTACTTTGCATCCCGATTTCTGGCCCCCTCTCCTGCCCTCAAACAGTCCCTTCCCCCATCTCTTTTCCCCTTCTTCTCTGAGAATGGGGATCTCTCCCCGCTGTGTACCAAAGCACCCTGGTACATCAAGGCACTGCAGTGGGAGAGGTGCATCAGACAAGGGAGATCAATTAGGGGACTGGGATCCACAGGAAGGCAATAGATTCAGGGACAGCCCCTACTCTAGTTGTTGGGGAACTGACATGAAGACTAAGACGCACATCTGCTACATATGCTATTTTCTCTGTCTGGAGAAGCGCAGAAGTGTTCTGATATGGTTATATTCAATAACTTTTCTCAGGAACTATGTATTATAATGTATTTGCAATAGTAACTGCCAGGTTGTGAATGATAAAAGCTATCCCCCAGCATCATACCAATTTCCACACACCAGTGTGCCATGAGTTCTAAAAGCATTGCCAACTAAATTTTACCAGAGTACATCCAAAAACATATGATAGAATTGTACATCATGGCCACATAAAATTTATCCCAAGAATACAAGATGATATAAATATTAAAAATAATCAAAGTATATAATGACTTAATCAATCATATGAAGAGAAAAGGATAAAAACACATGATTAATAAAATGGCAATAATGCACAGTGTGGATTTAATGCAATTCTATCAAAATTGAACCATTTCTTGGGCACATGAATAAGGTGATCAGAAATTTGCACAGAGATGCAAGAAATCCAAACTCGCTAAGCCAACAACAGAAAAGAAGATTAAAATTATAAGATTCAGACTTTTTCATCTCAAGATTTATTTCAATATATAATATAATCAAGTCAGTGTAACACAGACATAAAACAGAAGAGAATTGAGGCTCAGAAAATATTTAAGAGCTCTATACTGATTGTCATCTAATCTCTAACAAGGGTGCTGAAATAATTCCAAGTAAGAAAAGCTAACCTTTCAACAACTCATGCCCAAAAATAACAGATATCCATGTATGTGGTCCCCTAAACACACATATACAAATATAAACTCAGAACAGATCAAAGCTTTAAATGTGCATAACCGAAGTGCATGGCTAAAAGTATACCACTGTTAGAAAAAGACACTGTCATAAATCTTTGTGATCTAGATTACACAATTTCTTTGATAAGACATCAAAAGCATGAGGAGGAAAAGAAAACTTTGATAAATTGGACTTCATGAAAATTAAAAACTTATATGCTTCAAAGGGGCAGAGAAGCCAAAAGATGATACACAAAATGCAAAAAAACAATTACAAGGCATATATGTGATAACTAAATATTATCTTAAGACACATACAGAACATGTGCATCCTACAGTAAAAAAAAAAAAAACTGAATTTTTCGAATGAACAAGAGATTTAGATAGATATCCTTCCAAGGTAAGTAAATGAATGTCTAATACACACATGAGATTAAAGTAATCAAAATCAAGGTGAGCAACTGCCTTAGAAGAATATTTCTCAAGAAGGCAAGACACAGAAAACATAAAAGAGAGGCAACCTCTCCCTTTTATACAAACTCGCTTTGATTTGAAAAGATGACCGTTGTATCAGGCACTGATGAAGGCAGAGCTTTGACAGTTCATTGAATTCTCTAAGGACCCATCTTGTGCTGTCACAATGGCAGCCAAACTCATCCTATCAAGAATCTAGGAGAGGACATAATATTCCGTCCATAGCAAGGATCCTCAGGAGTCCCAAATAAATCTTTGGGAACTATCGCTCTGAGCTCTTATTTATTTTATGACTTTCTTCATCCAATTCTACACACTTCAATCTCAGATTTCAAGAAATCTATGTATCTCCTTCATATTTCTGTTATTTCCTTAGTTACAACATAAAACTAGAGGAAATATCTTCCTGGAGTAACATTCTCATTATGAATCAATGTGGCTAGCAGAAGATATTTTTTCACTTCAGCAGTCCTAGGTAAAAAATAGCTTAGTATTAGTATTACATGTATTACTCTGAAGAAACCCCCACTCCCTTAGTGAAAAAGGCAACCTTTCACATTGCTTGACAAAATTCCTCGGTAACCCCCAAGAAAATATTCCATATTGTCCAATAGGCCCACCCTACATGAAATATTTGGGGATAAAGAACTTAATTTTCAGTGTGTTATTAAATATAGTACAGTTTCCTGGTATCTCCCTCACCATGAATATTATATGTCACTATGGTTTCTGGAAAACAAAAGATCTCATTGGGCCTGGTGGTGGTGACACATGCCCTTAATTACAGCACCAAGGAGGCAGAGGCAGGTGGATCTCTGTGAGTTAGAGGCCAGTCTGGTCTACAGAGTGAATTCCAGGACCAAAAGGGCTACACAGAGAAACTCTATCTTGAAAAGAAAATAGATCTCCCTCTCTTTCCCTTTGCATGTGCACGCACATGTGCATGTGTGAGTGCATGTGTCTGTGAGTCTGTGTGTCCATCTGTGTGTGCATGAGAGAGAGAGAGTGAGAGACCATGAACATCCACATAGGCCATTCTGCTTTATCAGTGTCCATCATACTCCCATGAGACATGGAACAGTTCACTGCATTTACAGCTCGATTGGCAGGCAACTGGACTCAGAAATCTTCCTTTCTCTGCCCCCCACACCAGATCTAGGATCCCAGGAACACATGGCTACACCTAGTTTTTCCATGCACCCTGGGATTTATACTCAGGTCCTCATAAACAGCATCTTCTCTTACCTACTGGGCCAGGCTCCCCTGTATCAGTTTTGTCTCCTTCTTCTCCTCCTTCTTTTTCTCCTCTTCTTCCTTCTTCTTTGTCCTCCTCTTCCTCGTCCCTTCCTCTTCATCCTCCTTCTCTTCCTCCTTTCCCTTTTCTTCTTCCTCCTCCTCTTCTTCCTCCTCCTCCTCTTTTCCTTGCTCCTCCATACACACCTCTTCCTCCTCCTCTCCCTCCATCTTATCTTCAACTCTACCTCAGATCACCTTCTGTGTCTACACTATCTCACACACCCTCCACTCTACTACTGGTAGACTGGTTTCCCTCTATTTACTGCCCACTCTTCCACATTGCCCAGAAA
Source organism: Rattus rattus (assembly GCF_011064425.1). NCBI lineage: Eukaryota > Metazoa > Chordata > Mammalia > Rodentia > Muridae > Rattus > Rattus rattus. Next base: position 219,580,892 of record NC_046155.1, on the reverse strand, counting down.
CATAGTTGAGAAAAATAAGCAAGGGTCCTACCCTAATGTTATCTCTTCTCTCCGGACTCATTTTGTTCATTGTTCCTCTTCCCCAAAACACAAATAAAGTGCATTTGATCACAGTACTGCCCATGCCTAGAAGACAACCCTTTAAGCTCTGGTAAGAAAAGAATGGATGGCATATGTGGTCATGCTGGGGTTACTGCTGATAGGTTATGTGGGCTCACATCTGAGATAGCATCGCCTACTTTCTGTAGAAACACATTGAATGTTTGTAGAATGACTGAGTGAGTGAAGGTTTCCCAGCTTCAAAACCAGGTATAACCTTCAAAGAAGGTGGCACAGCTATTTGGATTCTATTGTCTGCCTCCCCCTAGATTAATCATATGAGCTGCTTTTAAAATAGCAATTTTTATTGGATACTTTTTCATTATATTTCAAATGTTATTCCCTTTCCTGGTTTCCCGACCATAAGTCCCCTAACCCATCAGCCTCCCCTTCTTCTATAAGGGTGTTCCCCCCTCTGACCACCCCTCCTTCCTACTTCCCCACTCTGACATTTCCCTACACTGGGTGTTCCAGCCTTGGCAGGACCAAGGGCTTCTCCTCCCATTAGTGTACAACAAAGCCATCCTTTGCTACATATGCAGCTGGAGCCATGGGTCAGTCCATGTGTACTCTTTGGGTAGTGGTTTAGTCCATGAGAGTTCTGGTTGGGTGGTATTGTTGCACTTATGGGGTTATAAGCCCCTTCAGCTCCTTCTATCCTTTCTCTAATTCCTCCAGTGGTCATGAGAACCCTGCTCTCAGTTCAATGGTTGGCTGCTAGCATTCACCTCTGTATTTGTCACACTCTGGCTGAGCCTCTCAGCAGACAGCTGTGTCAGCATGCACTTCTTGGCTTCATCAATGTTATCTAATTTTGGTGGATATATATATGGGCTGGATCCCCAGGTGGGGCAGTCTCTGAATAGCCATTCCTTCAGTCTCTGCTCCAAACTTTGTAATCCACTATGTAAACAAACTCAAAGATACTGAAAAAGCATTTGACAATATTCAACACCCCCTTCATATTAAAAGTCTTGGAAATATCAGGAATTCAAGGCCCATTCTTAAACATAGTAAAAGCAATATACAGCAAACCAGTAGCCAACATCAAACTAAAAGAAATAATTCATCTTCCAGGGACAGAGTTACATTAACCAAATTTTCAAACATTTGTGTATAAAAACAGTGATACTCAGTTTTTGTTTATTTAAAATAAAGTTCAGGACAGGGATATAGCTAAACTGGTAGATGGTAGCAGTGATGGTGATGATGGTGATGATGGTGATGATGGTGGTGGCGGTGATGGTGGTGGTGGTGGAGGTGATGAAGACATGAAGCTCACTCCTCTAACAGTGCTGTTTGTGTCTATTGTGATCTACCACAGAGACTTATCAACAAGTATAAGTGCTACTAAGAAGGATGCTTTTTGTTTGCAGAACATAGAACCACACACAGTTATGGATTTTATTGTACTGCTGCCATTAAGTTCTCAGAGATGTATACTTTCATCTTTAGGGGGATATATAAAGACTCAAGTCACCCTAAATAGAGCTTCCATAGAGAACACCGGTGTTCTTGTTTTTTCCAATGTTTCCCTCTCTAGACTAGTTCCATTATTTCCTATTGAAATTCATTGTCTTTCATCATATTGAAAACAATTTTATGGCATTTGATCACTAGAATTAACACTGTTTGGTTTTCTCATACCAACCTTCCTGAAGGCTCACACGTTACCTATAATAGTTGACTTTAAAATAAAAAGTAGGTAATGAATCTAAACAAGGATTGGACCAAGGTGATTCAAACCTCAAGATTATTTCTTTATAGTCTGGGTTAGGAGAAAATGCCACCACCATTTTAAGAATTTACTGGATGAGAAGATGACCCTAGAGATAAAATGCTTGCCTTGTGAAAAGACTTGAGTTTGATCTCAAGAACCCACATTTTAAAAGCTGCCCATGTGGCCTACACTTGTAATTTTGTTGCTGGAGAAGCAGAAACAGTCAAGTCCTTTGCATGCTGCCCAATCCAAACTACTTATAAGGTTACAGACCACTGAGGCCTATAAGATTCCATCACTAGTACAGACACTTGCCACCAAGCCTGAGGCCAAGAATCCAATCTCCAATCTTTGAGACCTACATGGCAGAAGGAGAGAGTCAAATCCTGCATCTTGTTCTCTTGATTCCATATATGTGCTATGTGTGCTGTATAGCCAGATTGTGGTTTTCTCAAGAACACCGCCTATTCTGCCATGCCTGTTTGTCAGGCTGCCTGCTTTCTTTGCCATCCCAACTTAACACCATGAATTGAAAACACCAGACAGTTCTAACACTTTAAAATAAGCCAGATAGCATAACTGCTGGGCAAAGAATATCCTGCCCCAACATCCTTGGCCTCCACAGGCTGCAATCTATCACCAAAACACCTACATGTCTGAAACTTCTTGTTTGCCTGTACCTGGTCTAACTCCTCATCCTCTCCTTCTCTTCCTGTACTGACTGAAAAACCCTGCCTCCATATCTTTGACCTGCTTCAGCCATCTTTATTAGCCAATCAACAATTAGGGAAAGAATTGGGGAAAGAATCAGGGAAACTCCCCCTACAGACTAATATACCCAGAAAAACTTTTAATCAGAGTAGATGGAGAAAACAAGATATTCCTTGAAAAAAAAACAAATTTAAACATGATCTATCCAAAATCCGGCACTATAGAAAATATTAGAAGGAAAACAATCTAACCCAGGGAGCCTAATTACACCCAAGAAAACAAGGAAATAAATGACCCCATAGCAGCAAGAACAAAAGAAGAGTAATCAAACATACACACAGTTTCTCTGTCTCTGTCTCTCTCCCTCCCTCGATTCATCACTCTCTTCCTTCCTCCCACAACTAACATAAAAATAACAGAAATTAACAATGATTAATATTTCTCAACATCAATGTATTCAAGTCCCCAGTAAAAAAGACATAGGTTAACAGAATACAAGAAACACACCTCAGAAACAAAGATAGATATTACTTCAATGTAAATAGCTGGAAAGGTTTTACAGGCAAATGGATCCAAGAAGAAAGATGGAGTAGCCGTTCTAATATCTCACAAAATAGATTTCAATCAAAAGTAAACAAAAGTGATGGGGAAGGACACTTCATACTCACCAAAGGAAAAATCCACCAAGATTTTTCTGAAGATGTTCAGAATGTCTTAATTCTGACTATCTATGCCCCAAATGCAAGGTCACCCACATTTGTAAAAGAAACATTACTAAAGCTTAAATCAGACATTAAACCCCGTATTAATAGTGGGAGACTTAACACCCTACTATCACCATGGACAGATTTTTGAGACAGAATGAAACAGAAAGAATAAAACTAACAGACAGGATGAATCAAATCGGCTGTACAGATACCTATATAACATTTCATTCAAACACAAGAAAATACCTTCTTCTTAGCACCTGATGGAACCTTCTCCAAAATCAACTATATACTCTATCTCAATGCAAGTTTTAACAGATTAAAGAACATTGAAATAATCCCTTGTAACTTGTCAGAGCAAAATGGATTAAAGCTGGACTTCAACAACAAAAGAAACAACAGAAAGCCTACAGACTCATGGAAACTGAACAACTCTTTACTCGATGACCTCTGGGAAAAGAAAGAAATAAAAAAGTTAAAGACTTTCTAGAATGAAAATAAAGGTACAACATACCCAAACTTGTGAAACACATAATGAAAGCAGTGCTAGGAGAAACATAGCACTAAGTGCTTTCACAAAGAAATTGAAGGGATCTCATGTTAGCAATTTAAAAGTACACCTGAAAGCTGGAGAGCAAAGAGAAGCAAACACACCCAAGAGGAATAGATGATAGGAAATAATCAAATTCAGAGATGAAATCAATAAACTAAAAACAAAAGAGAATAGAGGATCCATCCAGTTTCCCTCTGTGCCCAGAGCTGACCCTGTGCCAAGCTCTCCATACCCAAATCCCTCCAGGAGAGAGCTTGTCTCTCAGGAGCTGACACATCTGAGAGCACAGGTAAGACCACCACTTCTGTTCCAAGAGACCAACATGGAGCCCTCAGGACATAGGAACAAAGGAGCAGCCCGAAACAGGATCCTTCCCAGTTCCCTCTGTGCCTAGAGCTGACCATGTACCAAGGTCTCCATACCCAAATCCTTCTGGGAGAAAGCTGGTCTCTTAGGAGTGCTGGCACACCTGAGAGCACAGTTGAGAACACAAATTCTGCTCAAATACCTGGCTCAAGAGGGAACTGCCCAGAGCCCTCAGCACAGGAACCAAGGAGGAGACACTGACAGGATCCTTACGGTTTCTATCTGTGCCCTGGAGCGGACCCTGTGGCACAGCTCTCCATACCTAAGTTCTGCCCGGAGAGAGCAGGAGTGGTGACACACAGGCTTACAGGAGGATCAAGTCACAGTCAGAGAGAGCAAGACCAGCTAACACCAGAGATAACCAGATGTTGAGAGGCAAGTACAAGAATATAAGCAACAGAAACTAAAGCTACTTGACATCATCAGAGCCCAGTTGTTCCACCATAGCAAGCCCTGGATACACCAACACACTGGAAAAGCAAGATTCTGATTTAAAATCACATCTCATGATGTTGATACAGGCCTTTAAGAAGGACTTAAATAATTTCCTTAAAGAATACAGGACAACATAGGTAAAGAAGTAGATGCCCTCAAAGAAGAAACAAACAAAAAAAATCCCTTAAAGAAATAAAGGAAAACACAACCAAATGAGAAGAAATTGAACTATTCAGGATCTAAAAATGGATATAGAAACAATAAAGAAATCACAAAGGGAGACAATCCTGGAAATAGAAAACCTAGGAAGGAGATCAGGAGACAGACACAAGCATTATCATCAGAATACAAGAGAATACAAGAGAATTTCAGGTACAGAAGATAATATAGAAAACATTGACACCACTGTCAAAGAAAATGTAAAAGGCAAAAAGCTCCTAACCCAAAACATCCAGGAAATCCAGGACACAATGAGAAGATCAAACATACAGATAATAGAAGAGAGCAAAGATTCCCAACTTAAAGGGCGAGTAAATATCTTCAACAAAATTATAGAAGAAAACTTCCCTAGCCTAAAAAAAAGAGATGCCCATAAACATACAGAAGCCTACAGAACTCCAAATAGATTGGACCAGAAAAGAAATTCCTCTCATCACATAATAGTCGAAACAAAAATGCACAAAACAAAGAAAGAATATTAAAACCAGTAAGGGAAATAGATCAAGTAACATATAAAGGCAGAACTATCAGAATTGCACCAGATTTCTCAACAGAGAGTATGAAAACTAGATGATCCTGGGAAGTGTCCTACAGACACTAAGGAGAACACAAATGCCAGCCCAGGCTACTATACCCAGCAAAACTCTCAATTAATATAGATGGAGAAACCAAGTTATTCCATGACAGAACCAAATTTATACAATATTGTTCCACAAAGCTGAAAGAAGTAATCTTCTTTCAACTAACCCAAAAGAAGATAGCCACACAAAAACAATTCCACCTCTAACAACAAAAATAACAGGAAGCAACAATCACTATTCCTTAATATCCCTTAACATCAATGGACTCAATTCCTCAGTAAAAAGACATAGACTAACAGGCTGAATACATAAACAGAATCCAGCATTTTGCTGCATACAGGAAACATACATCAGTGACAAAGACAGACACTACCTCAGTTAAAAAGCTGGGAAAATTTTTTCCAAGTAAATGGTCCCTAGAAAGAAGCTGGAGTAGCCATTCTAATATCAAATAAAATCAACTTTCAACATAAAGTTATCAAAAAAATAAGGAAGGATATTTCATACTCATCAAAAGAAAAATTTGCCAAGATGAACTCTCAATTCTAAACATGTATGCTCCAAATGGAAGGGCACCCACATTCATAAAAGAAACTTTACTTAACCTCAAAGCACACCTTGCACCTCATACAATAATATGGGAAGACTTCAACACCACTCTTTCATCAAGAGACAGACCATGGAAACAGAAACTGAACAAAGACACAGTGAAACTAACAGAAGTATGAATCAAATGGATTTAACAGTTATCTAAAGAACATTCATCCTAAAACAAAAGAATATACCTTCTTCTCAGCACCTCATGGTACATTTTTCAACTTTGACCATGTAAGGCCTTAACAGATACCAAAAATAATCCCATGCATTCTATGAGATCACCAGGGACTAAGGCTGGTCTTCAGTAACAAGAAAAACAACAGAATGCCCACATATACATGGAAGCTGCACAATGCTCTATTCAATAACTTGGTCAAGGAAGAAATAAAGAAAGAAATTAAAGAGTTTTTAGAATTTAATAAAAATGAAGGCACAACATACCCAAACTTATGGGACATAATAAAAACAGTGCTTAGAGGAAAAATTATAGCTCTGAGTGCCTCCAAAAAGAAACTGAAGAGAACACACACTAGCAACTTGACGGCACACCTAAAAGCTCTAGAACCAAAAGCAAATTCATCCAAAAGGAGTAAACGGCAGCAAATAATCATACTCAGGGCTGAAAACAACCAAGTAGAAAAAACGGAATTATTCAAAGAATCAACAAAACCAGGAGCTGGTTCTGTGAGAAAATCAACAATATAGGTAAACCCTTAGCAAGATTCACCAGAGGGCACAGAGACAGTATCCAAATTAACAAAATTAGAAAGGAAAAGGGAGACACAGCCACAGAATCTGAGGAAATTCAAAAAATCATCAGATCCTACTACAAAAGCCTATACTCAACAAAGCTGGAAAATCTGGATGAAATGGACAATTTTCTCGACAGATACCAGGTACCAAAGTTAAATCAAGATCAGATAAACCATCTAAACAGTCCATTAAAACCTAAAGAAATAGAAGCAGTTATTAAAAAGTCTTCCAAGAGAGGCAAAGATTAAAACAGAGACTGAAGGAACACCCATTCAGAGCCTGCCCCACATGTGGCCCATACATATACAGCCACCCAATTAGACAAGATGGATGAAGCAAAGAAGTGCACACCGACAGGAGCCGGATGTAGATCGATCCTGAGAGACACAGCCAGAGTACAGCAAATACAGAGGCGAATGCCAGCAGCAAACCACTGAACTGAGAACAGGACCCCGTTGAAGGAATCAGAGAAAGAACTGGAAGAGCTTGAAGGGGCTTGAGACCCCATATGAACAACAATGCCAAGCAACCAGAGCTTCCAGGGACTAAGCCACTACCTAAAGACTATACATGGACTGACCCTGGACTCTGACCTCATAGGTAGCAATGAATATCCTAGTAAGAGCACCAGTGGAAGGGGAAGCCCTGGGTCCTGCTAAGACTGAACCCCCAGTGAACTAGACTGTTGGGGGGAGGGCGGCAATGGGGGGAGGGTGGGGAGGAACACCCATAAGGAAGGGGGGAGGAAGGGATGTTTGCCCGGAAACCGGGAAAGGAATAACACTGAAATGTACATAAGAAATACTCAATTTTTTTCTTTTTTTTTTTTTTTCTTTTTTTTTTTTGAACTGGGGACCGAACAGGGCCTTGCAGGTTGCTAGGCAAGCGCTCTACCACTGAGCCAAATCCCCAACCCAGAAATACTCAAGTTAATAAAAAAAAAAAAAAAAAGAAAAATAATAAGAAAAAATAAAATAAAAAAAATAAAAAATTAAAAAAAGGGTTAAAAAAAAAAAATATTTAAAATTAAAAAAAAACAAAAAAAAAATTTAAAAAAAAAAAAAAAAAATAAAAATAAAAAATAAAAAGTCTTCCAACCAAAAAAAGCCCAGAACCAGATGGGTTTAGAGCAAAATTTTATCAGACCTTCAAAGAAGACATAATACCAATACTCTTCAGACGATTTCACAAGATAGAAACAGAAGCAACACTACACACTTCTATGAAGCCACAGTTATGCTGATACCAAAACCACACAAAGACCCAACAAAGATAACTTCAGACCAATTTCCTTTATGACTATTGATGCAAAATGCTCAATAAAATTCTTGCAAACTGAATCCAAGAACACATCAAAACTATCATTCATCGTGGTCAAGTAGGCTTCATCCCAGGAATGCAGGGATGATTTAATATACAAAAATTCATCAACATAATGCACCACATAAACAAACTCAAAGAAAAAAACCACACGATCATCTCATTAGATGCTGAGAAAGCATTTGACAAAATTCAACACCCTTTCATATTAAAAGTCTTGGAAAGATCAGGAATTCAAGGCCCATTCTTAAACATAGTAAAAACAATATATAGCAAACCAGTAGCCAATATCAAACTAAATAGAGAGAAACTTGATGCAATCCCACTAAAATCAGGGACTAGACAAAGTTGCCCACTCCCTCTCTATCAATTCAATATGGTACTTGAAATTCTAGCTAGAGCAATTATACAACAAAAAGCTCAAAGAGATACAAATTTGAAAGGAAGAAGGCAAAATATCACTATTTGCAGATGATACGATAGTATACTTACATGACCCCAAAAGTTCCAACAGATAACTCCTAAACCTGATTTTAAAAACTTCAGCAAAGTGGCTGGATATAAAATTAACTCAAACAAATCAGTAGTTTTCCTCTACTCAAAAGATAATTGGGCTGAGAAAGAAATTAGGGAAATGACACCATTCAAAATAGTCACAAATAATATAAAATACTTAAGTGTGACTCTAACCAAACAAGTGAAAGATCTTTATCATAAGAACTTCAAGCCTCTGAAGAAAGAAATCAAAGAAGACCTCAGAAGATGGAAAGATCTCCAATGCTCATGAATTGGCAGGATTAATATAGTAAAAATGGTCATCTTGCCATTTACAATCTACATATTCAATGCAATCCCCATCATAGTTCCAACTTCATTCTTCATAGAGTTAGCAAGAGCAATTCTCAAATTCATTTGAAATAACAAAGAAAAGGATAGCAAAAACTATTCTAAACAATATAAGAATCACAATCCCTGACTTCAAGCTATATTACAGAGCAACAGTAATAAAAACTGCATGGTACTGGTACAAAGATAGGTAGTTCAATGTAATAGAATAAAAAAAAAAAACAGAAATGAAACCACACACCTATGGTCACTTGATTTTTGACAAAGGAGCTAAAACTATCCAATGAAAAACAGACAGCATTTTCAGCAAATGATGTTGGTTCCACTGACTATCAGCAAGTAGAATGCAGATTGATTCATGCTTGTCTCCTGTACAAAGCTCAAGTCCAAGTGGATCAAAGACCTCCACATAAAACCAGATACACTGAATCTAATGGAAAAGAAAGAATGGAAAAACCTTGTACACATGGCCACAGGGGAAAATTTCCTGAACAGAACACCAATGGCTTAAGATCATGATGGGACCTCATAAAGTTGCAAAGTTTCTGTAAGGCAAAGGACACTGTCAATTCGACAAAATGGCAACCACCAGATTGAAAAAAATATCTTTACCATCTTACATCTGATAGAGGGTTATATCCAATATATACAATAAACTCAAGAAGTTAGACTCCAGAGAACCAAATAACCCTATTTAAAAATGGGTAACAGAGCTAAACAGAGAATTCTCAACTAAGGAATATCAAATGGCTGAGAAGCACCTAAAGAAATGTTCAACATCCTTAGTCATCAGGGAAATGCAAATCAAAACAACCCTGAGATTCCACCTCACCCCAGTCAGAATGGCTAAGATCAAAAACTCAAGTGACAGCAGATACTGGCGAGGATGTGAAGAAAGAGAAACACTCCTTCCTTGCTGGTGGGATTGCAAGCTGGTACAACCACTCTGGAAATCAGTCTGGCAGTTCCTCAGAAAACTGGACATAGTACTACCTGAGGACCCAGCTATACCACCCTTGGGCATACACCCAAAGGATGCTGCAACATGAAATAAAGACACATGTTCCATTATGTTTATAGCAGCCATATTTATAATAGCCAGAAACTGGAAACAATCCATGTTTCCCTAAATAGAGGAATAGATACAGAAAATGTGGTACATTTACACAATGGAGTACTACTCGGCTATTAAAAACAATGACTTCTTCAAATTATCAGGCAAATGATTGTACCTAGAAAATATCATCCTGAGTAAGGTAACTCAGCCACAGAAGAACACACATGGTATGTACTCACTGATAAGTGGATATTAGGCAAAGAGCTTGGAATCCCCACAATATAACTAACTCATAGATGAAGCTCAAGAGGAATAAAAACTAGAGTGGATGTTTCAGTCCTACTTAGAAGAGGGAACTAAATAATCAAGAAAGTGTGAGGAACTTGGGAGGAAGAGAGGAGGAGAAGGGGGAAAACAAGGGCAGAATCAGGTATGGGAGGAGATGGCAATGTATAGAGGTTCAGAAAATTGAACAGCAGTGTGTAGCAATGGGGGAGGGGAAACTGGGGGTAGCAACAGAAAGTCCCAGATGCCAGGAAAGCAAAAGCCTCCCTGGACCACACTAACAAAATCAGAAATGAAAGTGAAATCAACAGACATTGAGGAATTCCAAATAATCATTAGGTCTTACTTCAAAAGCCTGTAGTCCACAAAATTGGAAAATCAAAATGAAACGGACAATTTTTTTTCTGATAGATTCCACCTACCAAAGTTATATCAAGATCAGGTAAATAATCTAAACAGTCCAATAACCTCTAAGCAGGGGGGAAAGCCCAGGGGAAGATCAGTCTTTTTCCATAACTGTATAATGCTTTCAAAGATTAGCTAATACCAATACTCCTCAAACTATTCCCCAAAAAAGAAACTAAAGGAACATTGCCAAATCCATTCTATGAGACCACAATCACCCTGATACCTGAACCACATAAAGACCTAACCAAGAGAATTTCAGAACAAATTCTCTTATTAATATTGGTACAAAAATAGTCAATAAAATACTTATAAACAGAATCTAAGAATAAATCAAAAATATCATCTACCATGGCCAAATAGGCTTCATCCAGGAATACTTCAACAAACAAAAATCTGTCATTGTAATCCACCATATAAACAAACTGAAAGAAAAAAAAGACAGGCATGATCATCTGATTAGCTGCTAGAAAAGCTTTTGACAAATCCAACACCCCTTCACATTAAAAGTCTTAGAGGGATCAGGGATATAAGGCACATACCTAAACATAGAAAAGGCAATAAACAGCAAGCCAGCAGCAAACAGCAAATTAAATGTAGAGAAACTTAAAGCAATCCTACTAAAATAAGGAACAAGCCAAGGTTGGCCACTCTCCCTGTATCTCTTCAACACAGTACTTGAAGTTCCAGCTAGGGCAATAAGATAGCTGATGAAGATCAAGGGGACACAAATTGGAAAAGAAAACGTCAAAGCATGACTATTCACAGATGATGATGTGATAGAATATATAAGTGACCCCAAAAGTCCTACCAGAGATGAAAAGTCCTACAGCTGATGAACACTTTCAGCAAAGTCGACCTGTAGCAAGAGAGTAGTACATCGTGGTAGGGAACATGTGGCAGAAGCTATTCACGCCAGCCTAACCAGGATGCAATTGAGAGAACAAGAAGGTGTGGAAGTCCCAAGACCAACTTTAAGAGCACAATGCCAGGAACCTAATTTCCTTCCACCTCCTTGGATTCCCCAACCTCCCAACAGTGGTTCTGTCAGCTGATGACCATGCTCTCAGACAGGAGTCTGTGGTTTAAGAGCCAACCATAACAGGTGTCACATTCCTCAGAGTCTACCGGGATCGCCTTTCGCCTTCTTTTTTTAACAAAGGAGAAATTAATAACAGTAACCTCGATGGATACCCTTAAAAACCTCGATTTTGAAGCTCATATGTTTTGGTTGGAAGTCATAAAATGCAATAGACAGAGGAAGAGGCTTTGAATCACAAACCTGATTTTGATTTTGTGTTCGTGTTGCCGGCTCTGAAACTTGCACGATTGGCTTTGTGTCCACCATGCACAGATGTCAGTGGAAAATAGGAGTAATAATAATGGGATTGACGCACGGACATAATGAGAGCTTTGAAGAAAGTAGAAATGTGACTAATCCATATAAACTGTAAAGTACCTCACAGAAGTGAATTACCCACCCCTCACACACATAGCACATCTGTTCTTGACCTTATCTTTTGCTGATCCACTGGGAATGCATTGACACTTATGTTTGGACAATGGACTCTTCTGTCTAGTTTCAGGAGAGAGCGTATGTTTTGAATCCTAGCCCTGCAACTGCCTTATACGCTCTTAAGTTTTGATTTCCTAATTAAAGCATGAAGAAAGTGATTTATTTAATGCACAACTTTTCATATATGAAGCAATGCACATTAAACAGTGTTCCTTAAATACTGCCCATTCCTTCTTATTTATAAACAAGAGGCAGGAGATTGGAAGAGATGGCTCAGTGCACACCTCTACGTACACAGAGCACAACAGAAGTACGTCCTGCTACCACAGAGGACCCAAGTTTGGTTCCCAGCATCAACATTGGTCAGCTCACAACTGCTCTAGTCCCAAGATCCAACGCCACAGATCTCTGTGAGCTCTGCATTCGCACGCACATATTCACATACAGAAATAATGGGGCGGGGGGGTTAAAAAAACACCGAAAAATGGAAATAATCTTATATGCCTTTGACTTTAACTTCATTTATATTTTTATTGAAATCAGTTCCCATTTGGACACTTCATTCTTTAAATTTTTATATCTCCAAAATATTTTGAATTACTTTCGTGCACATTTTATTATTATACATCTGTAAGCATGCTACGATTAAGTTTTATGCCGTTAACTGATGACAGGGCTGTAGAATTATCAACATACCCACCCTGTTTTACCTGGAAATGAGCTAAAGAAAATATTTGCGATTAAATAGGGTTTCACTACATGTCTTAACATTCAACATGTTTTAACATTAAAATATGAAAAGGCTTAGATGTAACATCTTTCAGAAAATTTCCAAATGACTGAAACCATAACCAATTAATTTATGTCATCAAAATCCTAACACAGCTGTAGGCAGGGAGAATACTTAATCAGAACCGCCTGATGACTGCTTGATGGAACAAGGCAAGGTGAGAGCAAAAATAGGAACATGAAAATTAGAGGTGATGAAATCTGACCTAGATGTCTTTTCCGGTAAGTATTAAGCTTCTCTACATTTTTCGAATTTTTGATTGAAACAGCCTCCACCTAAACTTCTACTTAGAATTATGATTATGTGGCCAAGGTGCTGTTATGGATCAGCGGAGGCAGACTTAACCGAATATTAATTCCTACCATAGGAGGGTGTGATGTGTGTGAGAGACAAAGCCAGTGTGAAAGGCCACAGACCACCACAGGTAGACAATGGCCACAGCCACAGAACTAGTTGGTTTGAGTGTGATTACAAGCAAGCAGGGAGAAATTAAGCTGAGTCTTACACATCCTCTGTGCATTCAGCAACTAGCTTGACTTTTTCTTTGTGTCTCATAAAGAAATAGGTTCTGTATATGATTCAATAAAATTCCAATTCCCCCTCTCTTTCTTTTTCTCTCCATCTCCCTCTGTCCATCTGCACGCATGCACACGCATGTATATGAGAATCTCATGGGGTATGTGAAGTATGCCAGAGTTTGTGTGATTGGTCAGGTCATAATAGAAACTGGGGGCTGGGAACAGAGTGGGCAATGAAAAGGCAGAGAAGCAAAGCACTTCGAAGCCAAGTTATGTGCACAAGTTCTTACACTGATTTCCGGACAACTTACCCAGTTGTGGTTTTCAAAACTCAAAAGTTCTCTGGTTTGGCATCCTTCTGTTTCTTTCTTTTTTTCTTTTTGAGCTGGGCTAATGCTCTGAAGCCCAGGCTGGAGAGGAACTTGCAATGTAATGCAGGCAGGCCTTGATCTCTCAGGGATGTGCTTCTGCCCCAGGTTCAGAAGTACTAAAATTATAGGCTCGCATCACCACATTCAGCTAATGGACACTTTCCTTTGAATGGTTCTTAACCAAGAGCACAAGATTCTGTCTCGTTCAAATTATTTTTTTTTATCCTTTTGCCAAATTAGAGCCGGTTGAAAATATAATCAAGACATAATATTTTTCTTCCATCAGCCCACTTGACATGAGGATTATCTCATTTAAAGCTCGCGGCAGCCTTGTTAAGTGGGGATTAATTTTATCCCATCAGATGCATGAAAACGCTCATGAACGAAGTGCCTACATCATACATCTTGCAATCTCAGAGCCAAGAGTTGAACACTGGCAAGACCATGGACACATTTTGCTTCTAATCAGTATATTTATCAATCATACAGTGAAAGTAGTAACAGTGGACTCCTTGGGAGTTTGGATGTGTAGTCATGATTCTACATAAACATTAAAAATTATACACATTTTTATACCACTACTTTTGCATTGCAGGTAATGAATATTCATTCCCTCTTTTTTTCTGTCCTTCTGTCCTTCCATTCTCAGTTTGATACATCTACAGCCAAAATCAATTAAAGGTACTAATGTAAAGGATAAGAAGGAAAAAGCAACCTGAAACTACAGAGAGAGAGAGAGAAAGAGAGAGAGAGAGAGAGAGAGAGAGAGAGAGAGAGAGAGATTAACCCATGGCTCATTGCCTGCTCTGCATATTGTATATGGCTATGATTCACACAAGCCAATCAGACAAGCTTCAGTAAAATGACTCACAATAGCTGGAAAGCCAGCCCACATCAATGGCTAACAATTTAAGACATTGGTTAAGCGCCGATCTCAGAAGTAAATAATCAGTCCCAATTTTCAAGAAAGGTTTGTGTTAGCATCTTTCTATCATTAAGTGACAGTTAGAGCAAAATTTGCAGTAATGGGAACTAAGTCCTAAGAAAGACAGACAAATATGGCGACAGAAGTCAAAATAGAAAGATACTGTGAAGAAAATCTGACCAGAAAACAGGCTATGAGAACTTGGGTAAACTTTGGCTATGTCACGCAATTTAATCTAAGTACTTTGCATTTTCTTTTGTAAACTTATGCCAGCAGTGAAGGACATTTGATGCAAGATGGGTGGAGGGGCAAGCTATAGTGGAGAAGATTGTGAAATAAAGATATGGGATAAGAACTATTTTGAACACAGTCGTTGTAAAGGAAAGCAACACAAGAGTGATTTTTTTAATGCAGGACTTCTTAATGGAGCAAGCAGGAAGAGTGAGAAAATGCCAAGGTTCAATAATAACCCCAAACTTAAGGAGTTGGTAAAATGCGATGACGCTTTTGGTAGACCACAAGAGAAAGGGAAGAGGGTGAACTGGAAATAAGACCAAGTATTGAAAATGACAACTTTGACAGGGAAGGAAGAAAATCATGGGAGATTGACCAGTCTAAAGTTGAAATCTGCAATATGCTTAAGGGCCATTTTTGAAAGGTGACTTCATAAATGTATCATATTTGTGTTAAACTGTCAAGCCTTTCTACAAGAGCTCTGTTTCTGACCAGGATGGTTTAACAGGGCCCAGATTTATCCTCCAAACGTAACACAAACAAACAGAAGGAGTCAAGATCATGCATTTAAAGACTATATAATCCCTGAGGAAAAGGGAACAAATAAGCAAGTCCTACAGCTAGTTCTTCATTACAAGTTCAAGTGGTCTAGTGGGAGGC
Source organism: Rattus rattus (assembly GCF_011064425.1). Classification (NCBI taxonomy): domain Eukaryota; kingdom Metazoa; phylum Chordata; class Mammalia; order Rodentia; family Muridae; genus Rattus; species Rattus rattus. Next base: position 219,565,224 of record NC_046155.1, on the reverse strand, counting down.
ATGTGCCGGACACTTGCTGTTCAGAGAATCACCAAGGAGGGATGCAGACCGTGCTTCAGAAGGACCAACGGCATGCGGCGTTCCGAACGTGTCATATAAATTTACCGAAAACAAATGTGAAACCTGGATCATATAATTGCTGAGAGAGAAACACTGCAAGCACAACTCAGAGTCCTATATTAATGGATTAAAAGCTTTAAGATTAAGATGCCAGGGCTTCCACAATAATTCTATAGAATCAATAAGTTACTTTGTACGGACTGGTGAGTCAAATCTTATGCTGAAGTGGAAAAACAAAGTTGGAGAACTACACCCACTGATTTCAAGTTTTATAATAAAGCTGCAAGAACCATATTTACATGGTCAATTGATTTTTTTTTCCCAAAAGTGCTAAGGTCAATCAGAGTGGGAAAGACTCTCTGTAATACATGGCACTATAATAGCTATACAATACACACACACACACACACACACATACACACAGAGAGAGGGGGGGCAAGAGAGAGAGAGAGAGAGAGAGAGAGAGAGAGAGTTATTAGCCCATATCATGTACAAAAGTCAACTCACAAGGATAATAAACCCAAATCTAAAAGCTTAAATTACATTACTTCCAGAAGAAAAAAAATCTTATCTTTAATAGGCACAATTTCATAAAAAAAAAACCAACCTCCTTCAGATATACTAATAAGTGAAAAAATGGATTATAGGTTGAGTGAAAGTATTTTTAAAACCTGTACACATATACCTTATATATGACTCACAGTAAGTACAGACAAACAATTCAGATAGCTCAAAAGTAAGACAATAGAAAGTGGATAAAAGCTTGAGAAAATACTTCTCAAAAGTTTATCCAAACTGAGAGTAGGGTATGATGGGTAGCACACACCTAAAATCCCTAGTACTCAAAAGGCAGAGGGCAGAAGATCACTAAATAGAGGTTATCATGAAACCCTGTCTCAAACGTAATCTGTCTTTCTCTGTGTATCTCTCTCCCTCTCCCTCTCTCTCTCTCTCTCTTTCATTGTGTGTATGTGTGTCTGTCTGTCTGTCTATCTGCCTGTCTGTGTGGGTCAGTGTGTATGTATATGTGTCTGTGAGCCTGTGTGTGTACACAAATTATCTAAATGATATTACCTTTATTCCAGTTTTAGCTACTTGAAATCAGCCTGTCTTCTAAAGAATAATCTACCATTGAGAAATGAGGGCAGAGAGTTTCCAAACGTGCCCTTGCAAGAGGGTTCAGTAGTCACAGGTGTCCAGTCGAAGTTTGCACCAGAATCTGATAGGGATCATCCAGTTGAGGAATTCATGCACCCTTGAGGTGATGGAAACGATCAGGGTTATTAGTGAGAAAGACAGTGGGAGCTGGACTGGGCATCAAACAATAGACCATTACTCGTGTCTACAACTTATGACTTATTCAGCCTTGGACAAGCTGCCAAGGAGAAGTCTCCCAGAAACAGTGGTTGATTAGAACATAAAGTTCCTTTGAAGGAAAGAATCAGAAGAGAAAGGGCATACCCATCCAGTGGAGGTTAGAAACAGATGAGGACCTGGAAGCCCCTTTGGAGACAGAAGTACTCACTGAGCAAGAGGTGGGGGGAGGGGGCAGTCTAGGTCGCTGACTCCTTCAATCTCTTTGCCAAAGGATTACAGATATAGCTGTAAGTTCAACTTCCTGTTTTGCCTCATTAGCTGTGTGACTCTGGGCAAGTTCCTTCTGTGTCTGGTTTTGGCTTTCTTAACTGTAACGTGCGGATGGCAGCATAACTACACGTGTCCTGTCGTGTAGTACCCAGCGCAGATCTTTCCTAAAAGCGTTTAGTGAGGTGAGCATTCCCTGTTGGGTTGGTTTTCCTTGGTTCTCTGAGCACTTCTCTGGCTTCACGTTTTGTTATCTCACAAATTAGCCCCCTCGATTTTATTGCTTTGCCTCCCAAGAGTACGGATGGATGGGGTGTGTCTATCTGTCTTTCCTCTCCTTAGTAAAATCCAAGCTTGAAGAAAGAAGGAAAATGTGTTGGACTCCTGGCATGCCCTCTTTTAGCTGCTAGAATTCAGGTCCTATAGCACTCGGACAAACACGTGTTAAACAAACGAGGTTGTTAAGATCCAGCCACAAAACTTGCCTCTGCTATGGATCAATTACACAGAGTAGGAAGAAGCAGGGGTAGAATAATTTAGCCAGGGTCTGGGTGTTTATTTCCAGTTGGCCTGTGACCTATACACAGGCTCCATCACAGTGAGGCTGATAAAGGAGAGAGGACATTTTGGAAGGAGAGAAGAAAAATTTGGGTATTACAGCCCCGCATTTGTCCCCAGCTGAGAGCAACACACATTTCCTTCCCCTTGGCTAAATTTGGATCAAATGCTGGCTGAGTGCACAGAACAAGCCAGAAAGGCATTGTACCTCTATTTTGTGACATATGAGCTCCCTGCTTTAATCTCCCCTCTACTGTATAAAAGAAGATCTGAGGTCGTCAGCCTTCAATCCGGTGATTCATGCAGCTGGCACACAATAGATCCCACCTCTTTCCTCACTGCCACACAGCTAAACAAAATGTCTTAGAAAGCTCCAGTACACGGAGCTGGCCTGTCGCGGCCCCTCCCCCCCCCCTCCCCCAGTCCTCCCCTCTCTCACTTCTTTTTTTTTTCTCCTCCTCTTTCTTTTTCTTCTTGTATAGAGCAAAAGACTCCAAATGCCTAGCACCTGCCTTTTTACTGACATTTCCACAAAGGTAAGGAATGAACCTTTTGTCAGTTCCATCCAAATGATCTGTTCTGAAACAATGAGATAAAACAGCCTGGGCCCCTCTCCCTGATACTCGATTATAGAGCAGAAGATTAAAATAAAGGACACTTGATTTTATTGATTTAATGAGGGATAGAGGCTTTTGCCCAGCACCCCTTGTGGCAAAGGAACAAGTCTCGCTGGCAGGTACCGCTGCAAAAAAACCGCTTCTTTCAGCTTCGTTGGGTTTTTTCAGAAGTGCCTCTTTCTGGTTTTGGCTCTGAGAAGACCCACAGTAAAACTTCCCCGGGCTACGTGAAGCAGTCAGATGCCCGCAGTGATTTCAGTACGGATCTCCAGGCAGGGAGAGGCACAGAGGGGACGCTGCTCGGCGCTGCAGGGGGAGGTGACAGGAGAAAGCACAGTTTGAATAAAGAAGGAGAGTCGGGGAGAGGAGACAGAAAAAGAAGTAACGCTTCTCCCTGCAAGAGGCTGTGTGCACACCTATTATTTCTCAGTGCTATCTGTGCCTATTTCGGCTCGGTCTCTAACCCTCCTCCCCCGCTCATCACCCTTCCGGCATCCCTTCCCCCTCCCAGGCCATTACCCAAGTTTGATCAGAGGAAAAAAAGTAGGGAAGGGGCTTCAGGCACTGTGTTCCCTGTGGTCCCTTCCCTGCACAGCTTGGTAATCTTTTTGGCTTTTGTTCTTTTCCTCTTTGGGGGGTCTCATGATATTATTATTGACATTTTCATATGGTAATCATTTGAAGTCCGTGTGTCTCCTTTTATCGCTGCCCTTTTTTTTTTTTTTTTTTTTTTTTACATAGCATCTGACTTCATTGTCCAGTGAGCCGTGTGAAAGAGACACTGCCAGTCACCTGCTGATCACATTTAAGCGGCCATCTACTGTTCAAATGGGCCGGGCTTGTTCATAGACTGGGGGCCAGGATTCTTGTTCATACAAGCCTATGTCTCTATACACCGTGTACACTTATTTAAATAGATTTATGCATCCCACCCCTAGATTAAAACACACTCCCCCACCCCCACCCCCACCACCGAACTCCCTCTGGTGTTACTGTCTCTCTGATGGCTCGCTTGAAAAGAAACAGTTCCTAAGAGCTAGTGGTTTCCAAAAACACAGCCCTTCCCCCCCACCCCACCCCGGCCTTTCAGTTTACACAAAATGAGGGCCCGCCCCCCCCCCACGGCCTCACTGCTCTTTTCCTCCAGCCCGTCTGAAAGCAGGGGGCAAAATCATTACCTCCCAATTACCTTAAGCCATGCAAGATAACCTCTCTCAAGGGCTGCTAGTAAAATATGCACATGGTTCCAGTGTCTAGACAGTTATGAAATATAGGTGAAGGGCTTGGCCGCTGCCGGAACCCTGATGCATCCCAAATGAAGTGCTTTTATTAAAGAAGTATAATCACCATGATAACTAATTACGTCAATACCACATAGTTAATTAAACCCATTATAGTTACTACTCCCTTGGGGAGAGGTCAAATAAAGCCACTGTCTTCTTGATACTACTGGAATAACAAAAGAAAGAAAGATTAAGAGAAACAATGCAGATCTCTTGTCTTATGCACCCCCTCCACACACACACCCTAATATTCACGAACTGTCTATTAAAGTCACATGAGAGGGTTTCCAAGTGTGACTTACACCAAAGATCACTAGGTTTTCAAAAGACCACTTCTGAATGTGTGTCTCCCTTGAGTATGAACCTCCCAACTGTTGGCTTGAAGAGTCAATGAATACCACTGAGGTTTTATTAATATCTTGCCAAGAGACATGATGGAGAGGAGGGCTTATGTTTCCGTTCATGCTAGCTTCACCACAAACACCAGGAATGTGGCCTTGTGTGCCCATGCAGGCAGGGCCTAGTGGGGACTGTGGCAGCAACCATAAAGGTTAAGTATTAAAGCTCATTTTCCATCCTTTAAAAGCACACAGATTCTATATCCTGTGTTTTAACAGCAAACTAACCTCGGTGGGTGCCGATGCCAAAAGGATTCAGATATGAAAGCGGAAATGGAATTGCAGAACTCCATTGCATAGTGACATTGGCTACCACAGTGAACACGCAGTGGGAGAAAGAGATGGGGAGAAGAAAAGAGGGAAGGAGAGAGAGAGAGAGAGAGAGAGAGAGAGAGAGAGAGAGAGAGAGAGACAGATACAGAGACACAGAGAGACAAAGAAACAGAGATTCTTAAATGCTAATCTCTAAACAATAAAACCAAGATGTTTTGAGACTCCTCATCTGGAAATTCACCGGAGTCATTATATCAGTGTCCCAGTGTACCTTCTTCTCAAAGAAGTTCTTTGAGCAGAGAGTAGATTTGCATTTACTTCTGCTAATTAACAAAGAAAACTTTGTATAGAAAGGCTGGGCGCTGGGAGTACAAATGTGGCCAGTCTGACCCCCTGCAGGAGGAGGCAGCCAAGCAGGAGAGAGAGAAGAGGTAGAAGAGGAAGGAGAAAGAATGCTTTGATCCTAGGGCAGTAGAGCAAGCACACAATGTGGCAGGCAGGCAGGCAGGCAGGCGGGCAGGCGGGCAGCACAGTCCTAGCCAGCTCTGACCTTGCCCAGGCTGGAAAGGAGTCAGAGAAGAGGAGAGTCCCAGGCTCGATTGAGCCTGGGTAAAATGGCTCCAGGGCTTCTGGATGTTAAGATTGTAGCTGCTGCTGAGGTGATCATCATTGTTACTTTGAAACTCCCAGAATTACAATATTACTTCTCCTGCGAGATAGGCCTGATTGTTTTCATGCACACTGGAGGCGAACCTGGAAGGTTCACTTAGGTGCCGGGAAAGACAAAGGTCAAGGGTTAAGTCTTTTATTTACCCAGGCTTCTAGCAGATACATGTTTGGAAAGGAAAAAGAAAAGCTCTCATCTCAGCCCTGAAACCTCCTTTTCAGGCATCTCTCTTCACCTCACAGATTTATCATGGCATAGGTGAACCTGGCAGAAAAGACAAGAGGAGGGAATTTTCATAAGCTCCGTGGCACATTGGGGAGCTCCCTTACCATCAGGTACACTCCAAGGTCCCTTCCCTTCCTGGATTTATCACATTCTCTTCCATGGCCTTGTCCCTCTGCCACGGCAATCCTTGTTACACAACCCACCTTCTGACTGATCCCTGTAAATATTGTTCCCATCTGGTGACACTTTGCCTCAAAATGCACATTGAGTTGCAGATTTGACCATGGGGTAGCATTTAGAAATGCTTCTTTCTTTTCACCTATTCTGTCTCCGCATTGCAAACTGAGTTGAGCCTCAGAGCTGCCTCTCCCTGACTGTTCTCCTTCTCTGATTGGGTCACTGTCTCCAACGATACAGACTTTTGCTTCCCAAAGGTCTTTCTGATCCTTAGTATTTACCATAACCCCTCTTCTAAGAAGCCTTCTTCCTCATAATTCACAGTCTATCTGAGAATCATTGGGAGTTTTATTCTGTTACATCAGAAGGGCCATGGAACATTACATGGGCTTTCAATAAAACGTTACATAAAATTTTCTTGATGCTAGACTTTTATCACACATACAATAATAGCGCATTTTTACTTTCTAAAAAGATCTTTGCAGAAAAGCATGACTATGGCAATCTAAGAATATTTACTGAAGTCAAGCCCTCTCTACTCATCTTTTATCACTTTGTTAAAGAGATTTGGAGGAAATGATTTGTCATGTTGGGTATTACTATAAAATTATAAAAACTAAATGCTGTCTTTTATCCCACACTAAGTCCGGCACCACAGTGCCCCAACATGTCTTCATCTCAGTCAGCGAAGCCTCTCACCCGCTTTGCTCCATCCCATATCACACTGCCGATGACTTCTCTCTGAGCCTGGCAGCAATCTCTCAGTTCCCAAGGCAGGTTGCCACCATGCCGGACATATACATCCCAATTCCGTGGCAGCCTAGTATCTCCAGCCACCACATATTCTCTTGAACTTAAATTGCCACATGAAAGAACACACAACACAACAACCTCTGACCCAATTGATAAGACATAATTTGCTCATCTAGACACACAAAGCCCTGTACACATCCATCCCTTAAGAATATTCATATAAATGTAATTATTGTAATGTAATGAATATAAATATTCATATAAATGTCTCTGTAAATGTGCAGAGAGGAATCTTAACATCCGCCTCCATGTTCACTCAGCTGCTTCTCCCTCTCACTGCCATCTCCTCCTCTCTCTAAAACTTTTCTCCCGCCCATCCTTCCTTCTCGTCCAATGACAGGCCTCATTCTATCTTGTACCCGCCTTTACCTGCATAATGACATCATCCTACTGTTGGGGGCTCAGTTTTACCATTTGCAAAATGAGTCCTTCTTGGTATGTCCGAGTTACCTGCTGTTTTCCTTTTTTTTTTTTTTTTTTCATTTGTACTTTATGACCTGACTGTAATAACTGTAGACATTGACCATGGTATTCTTCAGAATAAGCTCTGTAAAAAATAAAAAATTCAGAGACAGAACCAAGGTGTTCAACTAATGGTCTCCGTACGAACTTAAAGGTCGGAAACTGAACTCATAGGACATTTGATAGCATCTCGGTGTCTTCTCAAGTACAAAATAAGTACACATCTACTTAATGGAAAGTTTTGTTTACCATATTTAAAGACAAGGAGAGACCTGAGTACTTTGGCACTTCCGTTCTACCTTCAAACTCTGATTGTCATCACTGTTTCTGACTTTTTGTAAAGTTCTGGTCCATAGAGTGTCATTGCTGAATGCTAGTGGTACCTTTGAGAGACAAGAGCTAGGGGGAAGATTTTAGGTCACAGAGGTTGTGATCTCAGAGGAAAAATAGAAAAACAGTCTTGTTGTCTCACCATGTTCCCTGTGTTACCTCAGCACAAGACATGATATCCTGTTTTCCTCTGAGGCCTGATGCCGAGGGGGCTGCCTAATCTTAGACTAAAATCTGCAGGCTTATGAGCCAAAATTAGTCTTTTCTTTTTCCTTTATAAGTTAATTGTGTAAATCATTTTGTTATAATGACAGAAATTAACTGAGACATTTATTATTTATTGTTTTAAAAAAAAATAGACTTGAGAAAATCAGCTCCATAATTATCCCAAAGTGCTTTGACCCACTAGAGTATTTAGTTTGCATTTTGTGTTGAAGTTCACATTGTTTTAAATTCCAGAATTGATATCTTGATGCCCAAGGAAGCAGAAATATTTACTTTATAATTACAAAAAATCTAATGCTATCCACATGTTCTGATCCATGCCTTTTCAATTCTCTCAGTAGACTATATCTCATAATACGAAATTATTTTGCTGATTCCTCAGAATGGAAGGCAACATATTTAGCACTTTACTTACATTAAAGAGTAAAAATCTGAGTCCTAGCCTGACCCACTTAAAAGTTGGGTGAATAAATTATCTAATACAGGAAGGGAGGAGGGAGATGGAATTCCTAAAATTTAAAAATAAAATAGAGCAATGGTTTTAAAATTACTAAAGTAAACAAATTAAAACTAATCAAATACATTTTATTCATAATTTTTAATTTAAGGATATTATATTTTCCCGTTTTGCTAAAGGACAAAATTTTCTACTCTTTTGATGTAATAATGCAATATGATTAAATCAAGAAAAAGAGACTGGGTAAAATTAAAAATAAATAACTGCAATACAAACTTGGAACAATACAAAACAAAGCTAAAATATAATACAAAATGTCATATAAATTTAGAACAATAACCAAGTCACCACTACCATTGTATATAGCTATAAAAACACATGGAAAAATAACAAAATAAACTCAGATCTATCCTTAGTTCATACAATGACAATACCACAAACACAATTTGGAAACACTATGAAAAGTCTTCAGCTTTTCAAGCCTGTAGTACTTATGAATTTCTTTATTATAGTGGATTGAGAAAAATAAATTGAGGGTTGAAAATGACTTTATTGTTTCTTTCTCTTGAATAAATTAGTCATAAGCTACTGACATACAATAAACTTGGAGGCAAAAGCATGAAGCCTTGACTCTTATAGGATGGGATGAGCCCTGGGGTACTCATGCTTTCCTGGTGAATTCTCCTCAATGGGAAGTTGTAAAAAGTCAGTCAGAGGGGAAAACAAAAATATACAGTCATGCTCTGTATCAAGGAAGGGAAAAGGGATGGAGGTGAGGGATAAAACAAAGGTCAGAGGGATAGAGTAAGGAAGAAAGGAAAGAAGGTTGTGAAGGGAGAATTAGAAACAATAAAGAAAACAGATTTTCTGGAAAATGAAAGGCCAAGAGTCTGGAGGACGTACATGCCCCTTGATTCTCTCCACACCACTGTATACCTCTTTACTTCTTTCTTAAGTGGGTCCTTGACATGTACAATTTCCTAGTTAAAGAGAAGCAAGGGGACATAGAAAGGTCTAGACAAGGTATAAGCATGGATAGAAAAAGAAAGAGGAGCCCAAGGCCAAACAAGCCGTCTGTGCGGGTTTTAATGATGTGTCGGTAGACTGTGTCACCTCACCACATATGCATAAATAGTCACCTATTGAAGACTTAATGGACTACGATTGTCTGCAAGACAGTTATTAGTCATGCACAGGCTCTCCAGAAGTCAACCACTGTAACCTCTTTTACAACCAAAAAAACACTGGTGAAGTTCCCAGGAGGACAAGGAAGAGGTAGCCACAGAGGATACACTGTGCCATGTCACATCCGTGATCTATCATCGAGATCCTCTGTGGAGCTTACAGTTATTCCTTCCTCCAGCACAAAGCCTCTAAGGGTAGCTTCCTTGTAGGCAGATCTCCCTCTCCTGGCTCCCTCATTTACATATACACCTCCTCTTCCGAGAGAGAGAGAGAGAGAGAGAGAGAGAGAGAGAGAGAGAGAGAGAGAGAGAGCGCTGAGATGTTGACTCTTTTCTGAAGTTGCAAATGCTAACAGTGTCTGTTATGTGTTAATAGCAGTAATAGTTAGTTGATGCATCAGGCACTGAGAGGGATTCTACTATTGTGAAAATTGTAATGAACTCTAATAAGGAGGACGTTTATAAACCACTTCATTGTTGAAAAGGCACTTTCACAAATATTACCATATATTATCATAAGGCCTGGGCAGACAGTTTTATCCCCAGTGTTAAGTGGAAAGAAGCTTTGATAGAGAACATTAATAAAAGAAACTGCATTAACTAGTTCCGAAATTTAGGAAGTTAATTTGCTTCTGGGGGCCTTGTTTTTTCTGTGGGTTAAATAGAAATCTTTAATAGGTGGCTCTTTACTGTGCCTTTGCCTCTTAAAGAAGAAAACATGTGGAAGTATATGGATGAAAGAGATGGAAAAAATAAAAACATTGTTATATCATAAAAGAAAAGGGTCAGACAAGCTCCCAGAACGAGGAACTGTTCCGACCTGTATGAATGAGCTGTTGGCTCTTTGGAACAACTCTCTAAATGTCAAAGAAAAGAAATAAGGTCTTTTGAATGTCATTATTGACAGAGGAACTATGAAGGAGGAAACTGGTTATTTTTAAAAAATGGTTTGAGAATCAAGGAGTTTGGTTTACAGTTAACTACAAATATTTTTACTTGATAAGCAAAGACACCTTTTTTTTTTTTCAAGCATAGACTACAGTCCTCCTCCCAAAACTAGCATTCAGTAGACCACGAAATTACTTCCTTCAGACTCAGAGAGAAAGCAGGGCCCTCACCTTCTGTTGTAGTAACAATGCAACAATATCAGGACCAGATAGAAAGTATCTTTAAATAGTTCATGTTTCATATACTTGAAAGTATCGATAGTCATGTTTTGTTATTATTTTCAAAGAGAAAGGAGAACACAAAACATTGACTATTCCTAGTTAAATAGGATTGAAGCCTACAGATCCAATTCCAGAGCTAAAGTAGTAGTAGTAGTATAAAAAGTAAATTTTAAATGTTTTGAGGTATATTTAGTGGAATAAAAGAAAAATTTCGTTAACAATTTGGTGATTACACATATTACCCACAAAATAGGGCCAGGTAAAGCAAAGAAACAGACAGGAAATAACAAAAGACAACTGTGGGACAGTGAAAGACATCCTGGTTCCGGGTTGAGGAGGTTTGAAAGCCCTGTGACCCTGAGGGACGGTACAGGAAACCAAGCCGGTCTGTAGCCCACAGCCCTCCAAAGATTTGTGACCATCAGTCCCATAAGAGCAATGCCCCAAGCCCCTCCACAGGTAGAGGATGTGACCACAGATCACATAGACAGATCTCTATTATAATGAGGTACCTAAAGGCCTGGAGGCTTAACCAATGAATTTCCCTTCCCAGACACCCCTCCCTGCAAAAGGTATTTAATCTCAGGCCCACTCTGAGAAGTGGGGACGGTATTACTCATCCACTTTCCATATGACAATAAACGCCTTAAAACCACCGACTGTCTCTTTTATCTGGACCCGTTGTTGGGGAGCCTCAGAGAAAACCTTCACCTACAGACCCTCTGCTATCTAATCTCCTGAAGAAAGCCTCCAAGCTCAAGCCCACACTGTCCAGCCAAGGACTATGTCTGTGGGACCAGCAGGAGTTCCTCCCTTCTTTCCCCCATTTCCCCTTGGCCCCAGGCTAGATCCAGCCCCGTGGGCCCCCACTCTGGTCTCAGCTCTTCCGTGGCAACTCAGAGGTGTCTGGATGTCCAAGAGCCTGAGAACAAGACAGCCCAGGGCCTCCTTGTAGGCCCAGGTGCCCCCAAGTCAGCTCAGGCTGTGTCCCACACTGAGATCTCGCTTCCCCACCCATGGAGTGTTGTCCAGCAGCTTCTCACAGCCCAACAACCAGCAGGAGGCAGAAGCAGCATAAGGCAAGCACGGTCAAACTTCCTGAATCCAGCCTCCTGGAGGGCCTGAGCCCTGTGACAGAGCGGACATGGGTCCCCCACTTACCTGCAGACAAAGGCTAGAATTTTTTCTGGACAACATCTGCCTTTAATCTACTCCTTAGGAACCCCCTGAAGCCATGATGAGCCTTTGAGAGCACGCTTCTCTCAAGACAAGGAGCACAGATAGGAACGCAGCAGTGACGCATCAGAAGGAAAGAATCACGCTAATGAAGACAACATCACTTCATGAAGGAAAGCAGCTACGAAACTTTCCCTTTGCTAGGCAAAAGCCACATAGGGTCTTTTTCCATTCAGCTCCATGCACTCTTGAAGGTGTGGGTAAAGGGAAATTTTTATTTATAGAATTTCATTTATCTATAGAAGTAGCATCCTCCAAGCTATACCAGTCCCATAACTCCATCCAGTCAAAGATGGCAGGAAAACGATTCCTTATCATGGTGAACACCATGCCTCACAGGAAAACCAACACGTCTTAAAGTTTGGAGGAAAAGTAAAATTTATCTGTCCCTCCTCATTCCATTTATCATGGTAATAGCTGGCCCCGTGTAGCAAGGCTGGAGATTCGAAGGTCATTACCCGGGAGCACCGATGACCAATAGAGGTTCAGAGATAACAGCAGGGCGGATGGCACCTGTGCAGGCCGCAGCGAAGCCCACACTTGACAACTTCTCCCACTGACACACAACTCCCAGTCATCGTATCCACATGCCACTCTTAAACAGTGCCAAGCATTGGGCATAGGATGGAGGCAAGACCCAAAGTAGAGGGAAAAGAGATGACACAAGAAGAAAACAAAGTCTTAAAGCAGATCTGTTAGTAGTCTTACACAGGTACGAGCTTTACGTCCATGACTCAGAACCAAGGCGTTGCTATGAACACGTGACGAAAAGCATTGCATATAAAAATGATAGTAGTTAATATAAAATGTAATGGGAGATCTAAAGACAAACCTAAGGACCTACAGAGCAATCCAACTAGGAGACATCACAGGAAAGAGGTGAAAACTGAAGGTAAAAGTCCATCCACAAGTTTAGATACACTTTTAAAATACTATAAAAACCTATAACTACCCAGAGTAAGCGTGATGCCAGAAGCAAGATCATTGGGCCGTTGGTAAGGGAAGGCCAGTAGAAGAAAGAAGAAAGCATATGGAATTCTTAAGTTATATGGACTTGGTGCTTGATACAGGCAAAATGGCCAATTTAATCAGGAAGGGATGTCTATACATGCATAAAACCCTGGGCGATTCTCAGGCATGTGCGCATAATTAACAACAAATGAGAATTGGAAAGTTGTGATAGTTGGATCGTAAAATTAACGTTCAACTTTTGATCTAAATGGGTATCTGTTTCATATAGTCCAGCCTAGTACACTAATGGAGTCATATTGACAAACCAAAGAAGAGTAGTTGCAAATGCATGGATTTAAACACCTACACAAGACCAATGTAAGAGGAAGCCAGTTAACAATTCCAGCATGGAATGAGATGGGACTACCAAGGGTGCACTCCTGTCTGAGGTGATTGATGGCAGCTAAGGAAGGGGGAGGCTCTTATCTTTGGCTTGGGAGTGCTGGTTGGTTCCTATGCCCCAATGGATGGCCCACACTTTCTGTGTGTGGACAGCACTACCAGGACTCGGTAAGCTAAAAATAACTTTAAAAGGAGGACATAACATTGGGAGAGAAATGTGTTATGCAAGAATCCTGGTAAAAACTGGGGCAGAGCAAGAAATAGGTATGATCAAGGTACATTGTCCACATTCATGAAATGTTCAAAGAAAAATTGTGTGTGTTTTCTAGATATTCAATGAATTGTGAACTGAAAAGAAGAACAGTTTAGCTCCCTGAACTTATCCATGATCCCAATAAAAGGTTTGAACAAAATCATAATGGATGGTAAAATTACCACAATATAGCCCAAAGTTGTTATGTTAAAATATGGCAGCTGCTGCTGCTGAGACAATAATAATAATAATAATAATAATAATAATAATAATAATAATAATAGAAATGAGATAAGAGATAGGAAAAAATCTGACTTAGATAAAAGAAAAATATGCAAGGATGGATAGGTTTGATACGGAAAGGGTGCACTTAACTAAATATGGCTTTAAAGAATAACAATAGCAAAAACTTTAAAGCCTTTGAGAGTAGAATAAAGGTTAGAGCACCCTTAACAATCCATCAGGAGATTTCTGAAACATAGGAGAGACTGCGACACTTCCAGCAAGGAAACAGCAGTGTTTACTGGGAAGTAAGGGAGAAGTCCGCCATACCGACCCATCCCAGCCCTACTCCCTACTGCCACCATGTTCATCACTGTGTCAGACACACACTGGCACAGCGCCCCCAAAAGTGAGTAATGTAATCACATCGGAAGTGGAATTCCAAATGATGTCTCCTCGTACTGGATTCTGACCCTTTACATTTCACAATTTTTTAAATTCTAAATTTAGAGGAAGAGGAAAAAACACCAACCCAGTCTTCATATGTTTTCCCAGATAAGGGTCATTTATTCTTGCCCTCTTCAACAGACACTTATGACAGTGAGAACTAAGCCTGTAAATTACATATATTAGACTTGACCATGACATGATACATCTTCTGCTTATAATTTAGGTGATCTTATATAATGCAACGGACAGTAATGTTATCATTATTTACAGAACCTCGGAGGCAGCAGCACTCATCACTCTAAATGACCGTGTATTATTTTTTAACAGTGAAGTGCAGCCAACTATTCCAGGTTAATGCACGTTAAGTGGAACAGAGGGATTAAATTGGGAGATAGAAATGGAGATTTCTCTACGTTGACAACAGTGATCTCCTGGGCCCTCTCCTCCCCACCCCTGCCTGGATGCTCTTCTTCTACTTTGGAGATCCATTAAGCTCACTTCCTCAAATATCAATGTACAGTTAATTTTTCACAAGTAAAATTACTAAAGATTGTAATTGCGCCATAAAATGTTTGCACATCCTTTTTATAATCTCTAGATAAAAATGCCACAGTTGCACTTGCACTCATAGGAACTGAAATTCCTTTTTCCATGTTAATAGGTTTTAATATTTAATTTGATTAAGCTCTTGCTCTGGTGATATAAATAGGTTATTTGTTTATGCTAGCCAAGCAGTGAAAGAAGCCCAGATATGCAACTGCATTCTTCAGTGGGAACCCATGGATCCTAACAAACAATTAAGGCAAGTGTCATCGGCTCAGAGCTGGATCTCATTTGGTAGCTTGAGCTCCTCAGGAAGAAGGCGGCAGCTCTCAAATATTTTAGCTTAAAAACAGGTTGTCTTGATTAAGTCCCACAGGGGCTGTAACCTCCCAAATGCCCACTTACATTTAAAACTACTTTCCTACTATGTTAAAAATGGTGGTTGTTCCAGAATTGATAGTATCAATTAAAATTTTACACACACACACACACACACACACACACACACACACATCTTTACTTAATCAAGTACTCTCCCTTGCATGCTCTTCCTTCTCTGTAAGGTAAACATCTATTCTTAACAGTACCCTGAATTCTCTGAAAACCTGCTTCCAGCATATTGAATAATACTCGAATGTATGATTTCTTATTAATTGGGAAATTTGCCTGTGCCGTTTCTCTTTACATATGCAGATAAGCTCTTCTGTATTCAAGCAAAAAATAATTAGGTTGTAGATCTACACTTTCGCAAGTTACACAATTGTTTTCTACGTACTTTCAAAGCCAGAGGAAGGAGAGAGAGGACAGGAATCCAATGAATGGAAAGAAATTAAATATACGTCTTTAAAGCCTTTCAATTAAGCTCTCAGAATATATATGTATGTAAATAAAGCTAGGTTCTGCTAATTACCAGTATACTTAATCTTTCTGATCCTTAGTTTCTTGGCCTATAAAGTAAAGATAAAAGAACTCCCTTTATGGGGCCGTAGTGAAATTCAAAGGGAAAAATGGGCGTAGAAGTAATTTGCTTGTTCTAAAATCCTATGCAAATGAAATTAGGGTTTGTTTGCACCACCTATCATGTGTCCAAGACAATGCTTTGAGTTTGGTGAGAGGATGAGGAACACGAGGTAGATTCTCATCCCCATAATTAATGTAATATCCATTGAGGAAAACAGTAAATAATTAGGAAATGAGATGAGCCCACATCAACTAAGTTGCACGGACCAGATTATGTGCGCAGTTAACAATTCTAAGACAGAAGTTTGGCCTGGGCTGGAAATTATGAGTGTTTTCTTTCCGAAGGGAGCGGGCTCAGTAAGCTCTCCCTGAACAAAGAGGCAAAGATATCTAACAGCTGCTTACGACTTTCTGTTGCTTAAAATATCCGAAGAGCATGAGGTTTAGGCAGCTCTGAGTCATCTTCCCCTTAACTTGCTATTTCTTTAGGACACAGCTCAAGCCATGATGACAACAGCATTCCTGACCTCTGAGCTGCTCACGATGCTAGGATGGGACTGGAGGTTAGAGGGACACCTCATCCAAATTCTTGTGCCACGAGCCCTGCTTCGGGTTTGCATTGTCACCATGAGAGGAGTCTGGACAGCTGAAGAGGAACTGAAGGGGGGGAAAAAAACCCTACATTTTCTTCTCATGACAGTAAACTCACAGCTGAGGTAATGGTAAGGAAGGGCTGGAGGCCGGCCCAGCCCACGTGACCTCGCATACCAATTGAGAGCCACAGACACAACTCAATTGTTCCAGTTCTGGGAGGGGTGATTTTAAACAAAACCATCTAGGTGGTGCATATGGAAAATTTAATACAGAAGAACAATTAAAGCTTTGCAAGCAGAGAGGCAGTATCATACAACACCGTATGCTCTCAACAAACCCAGATGCAGTAAGACCTGTCAGGAGCATTGGCTCCACAATGGAGCCAGCACAAGTGCAGCCAGGTTCAGTGAGGAAACAGTAGATCAGCTACAGAGAGAAAACACAAACTACCAAAGTCTCGGTCCTCAAGCTTGAGCTCTTGACACTGACATTGTCGCAGAGTAAAATATGAACATGCACACACATATGCACGCATACACGCATGCATGGCACACAGGCATGCACGACTTTCAAAAGGGGAGACTCCCAGGGTAAAATGTCCTTACTGTCCTAGTTGGTGAGTAGGGGAAAAGGAGGATGGAAGGAGGGGGACGACATGCTATAAGAGATCACTGTGCACTCAACTGTCAATACTGGACAATAACCAGTGTCTATCAAAGTATGAGAGCACTGCTCAGACCTCTGCCTGCAGACACTAACGGATACTCTGTCTACAGAGATTTAAAGCTTTAACAATGGTCAGGGGTTACAACTCTGATCATCCCCTCTTGTCTGGAACTCTAAAGAATAAATCTGATTTAAAACAAAACAAAATAAAACTAAAACTAAACAACAACAACAACTCTTCGAAGCCATGTGTTGGTCTGTTTTTCAAAAAAATGCTGCCATTTATATTGAGTTTGTCATGTATGGTTTGAATAAGCACATTTATTGGGAGGCCTTTACTAATCACAGTCCTTTAGTAAACACTGTTGAGTAAATTAATTCGGGGAACCCCAAGTTTTAGAGTTGGCCTTAACTCCCCCACATTCAGCTTCAGTCTTTCAAGAGCACACTTGAACTCTTTTGTGCCTACCTAAAGCAGACACAGCTGTTATTAAACCCAAGAAACAACTTGAGTTACTCCAGGATCGTGTGGAATTTTCAATTTTTTTGTTTAAATGCAAAATTGCCTAAACTATTGTTATTTGATAAGCGTCGATTTTAGTTCACACAAATATTGTTCACACGCTGATCTGAACCTCACTGCTCATCGAAATCCACTCCATTTTCTTGGTGTTATCTTCAAAGAATTAAAACCCGTTGATTATCAGTCACTAGATAAAAATAATTTTACTATGTATCAGAGATGTGGAGATTATAAAAATGATCTAGTCAAGGCTTCAAAAAATTGAGGAATGCCACTGAAGGTCACTGAACACTTTTGAGGAGAAGAGTCACCTAAGAATGGGCAATAAGAACCACAAAATAGAACCCCGTTATGCAAGTATAAGGTTGTGAATAGGTGGGAAAAGTCTAAGTTCTCAACAACAATAAAAAGCTCTAAAGATGATGGATATTCCAGCGTAGGAGCTCAGTATTATGCTGTTCTTTGTGAAAGCATCTCGGTCTTCCCCCAGTTGCCCTTTCTGCCCATAAAAGCAGATAATTCTAATTATCATTAACATCAGAGAACCTTGAATTTCATAAAGTCAATATGAAATAATGCAATTTAGAGGTTTCTGTCACCCAATATCTTGAGAGATATCAGCTGAGAAAATCATTCTTTAAGGGTTTTTGTTAAGGGTACACGGTTATCGCAGTCTGTGTGATTGTGATAGTCTGTGGACTTCCCTATGTGAGGAATGACAGTCCACTCTGAAAGTCTGTCCTGGCCTGGTGATTGAATTACCTCAGCCGTGAGAGGTCACTAGATAAAAGGAGTGCGTGATACAATGGTTCTAAAAGCGAGTACATGTTAGCCATGGTCTATTCCCCTGTTTCTGTGATCACAAACACAAAGGGTTCTGTTTACCCAGGTTCCCCAGTGACTTAAGAGAGCAGAATCTTGGTTGGGGATTTAGCTCAGTGGTAGAGCGCTTGCCTAGCGAACGCTTGCCTAGCAAGCGCAAGGCCCTGGGGTTCGGTCCCCAGCTCCAAAAAAAGAGAGAGAGAGAGAGCAGAACATTTTTTTGACTCATGATGAGCCTCTTGCATGAATAGAATGTAAATGGTATAGTTTTAATTCAGTGGTGTTTTCCTGGCTTGTTATATCTTAGTGCAAATTGAAGGTGGCAGTCACTGGCTTAGTATCGGTGGAATTGGTAACATGCTAAGCACTTGTGAAGATCATCCAACAGGCCTACTGTAAACATCATGCTCTGGTGTTGTCATTGTTGAGTTTCATGGCACAGTCTTAACTTGAGTATCCACAGTAGATCTATTTCTGCCCCCACATCATGCTAGGAATTAAAATAGTTCTCGTTCGAACAAGAATGTGCAGCTATTGAAACACTATGGCATGAGACAGGACAAATACTTGATACTTATGGGTTGAGTTCCAAGAAGTGGTGGACTTTAGCTTCGGGCAAGTATCAGCTTCTTTGTACGATCTACCTTTTACTTAATTCCATTTGATGAATCTACTTCTGCTTTTTTTTTTCTCCTTTTCACAGTTTTTGGTGAATATTATTTAATCTTATTTTCAGTTCTTTAAGGAAAAGGTTGGAGGGATGGGGAGGAAGGGAAACTTACAGGGAGGAGAGGGTGGTTAAATTACAGCAAGCTAGAGACGTAGTTCAGAGGTAAATGCAGAATCTCAGGAATGTCAAGTTCAAGGTCACCCAAAATTACAGTTGAGTTTAAGGCCAATCTAGAATATAGAGGACCCTGTCTCAGGGAGAGAAAGAGAGAAAGGAGGGAGGGAGGGAGGGAGAGAGAGAGAGAGAGAGAGAGAGAGAGAGAGAGAGGAGAGGAGGAGAAAACTGTCAAAGCACCAAAATAGCTCCTAATGAACAGCAAATTTCAGTTCTATTGAATTAATAACTAAATTTATTTGAAATTTTCCTGAACCCAAATGTCGAATGGTTCACGACCAATCATGTAGAAAGGGTTCTTGCTTAAGAACAATTCTACTAATTGCATATGTTTTAACATTTTTCTTGTTGTTTCTGGGAAGATTTTTTTTAGTTCAAAATACACAATCAAATTCTCTTAATGATTAACCTAACATTCCTATGCGAGCTATGTTGTATACTACATCAAATAATAAGAACTACTAAGTCACATGGCATAGTCCATGATTTCTGGAAGCTTCTATGGTGGAGCTGCTCAATTCAATTTGACGACTAAAGCAACAAGCAAAACCGGCATGGAACAGACTAAGGTTCTGTAGGCCAGCCATGTGGCTGTGGAACCCATAATCAAATCACAGTATGAGAACAGCTCGCTAACTGGAGTGCTTTGGAGAAGAGGTAAAAGTGAACCCATTCTATTCACCGCTACTCCTTCAAAGCTCTCCTTATCAGTCCCCCCAGCCCCCTGAACCACTTAAAAAAAAATCTGGTAATTAAACTGTCTAGCCAGGGAGACTCAGCTTAGCCTGAGCTCCTATCCCTAGGAGGGGCTCTCTGAAGTTGGCCCTCAGGACCCCTAAGGCTTTATTCTGGCTTAGGTACAGATATGCCATTTGTTAGAGGAACCTTTCCCAGCGTCAAGTATGTTGGGGTCACTGGGAAAGAGGAAACTTATGAATAAATTTGAAAGGGGGTCTGAAAATTTAGATGAATGCCAAAGGAGTCCATTGTGACTAAAATTAAGTAGTCATCACCACCGAGGACAAATGGTTAGCAGACGCCGGCCCCCAGCAGTCTCCCAAAGTCTCCTCCAGGAGGTTGACGACGGCTCTGTGCTAAATGGCTTAATTTTCTTAATCAACTATTTCACTGTGAGTTTTTAATTTCATTCCCATGCCTACTTTTTTCATTTTGCCATAATACAGCTCTAAGTACCGTGTCGAACATTTGACAGTCTTCTCAGCAGGTACTGGGCTCTGTGGAGCTGGCGAAGCACTCTCTACCTCTTATTAATTGGGTTTGGAAATGTGTTCTTGTGTGAACAGAAGCTAAGACGGGACTGTTGTACCTGTCAACATGAAGCTGGGTGAAATAAAATATTTGGAATGTGTTTTAAAATAACTCATTGTGAGCTCGATCAGTAGAGAAGTAAAAAGCCGAGATAGTCTTTAAGGTTGAAATAAATAATCATGCAATCAAAGTAGGGATGAAACTAGAGGAAAGATGAGGTTTGTTCAAGGTTTCTTGGTGTTTGGTAACAACGAAGACATTTTCTTTGTGCCCCACAGGTGAGGTATTTCTAAAACAGCCCTTTAAAGTATCTAAAAGGCAGGGGAGGGGACACTGCTTAAACACTAGCAAGTAAGGTAATCTCGAAGCCGGCAGAAGTTTACAACATTTTGTCTTAATTTGAAAGATCTTTTTCCCCTTATTAAGCAAAGCTCTTAATCTGAAATTTCACATTCCAGCTTTAAAACCTCTGCCCCACCTTGACCCTCAGAGGAATAGATCTTTCTTTTGGAAGAGCAGACATGTCTGTTGGACTTCTCTTTTTTTTTTCCACATCTCATTGCTTCAAGTTAAATGAGCTTTAATGACACACATTCTAAAACTCCCGCATAGGGTGGGGGATCAAAGGGGACTAGAAGAGACCTGTCACAGCTGAGGGAAAGCTCAGAGACGTATCAGAGTGACACTTGTCC
Source organism: Rattus rattus (assembly GCF_011064425.1). Classification (NCBI taxonomy): domain Eukaryota; kingdom Metazoa; phylum Chordata; class Mammalia; order Rodentia; family Muridae; genus Rattus; species Rattus rattus. The sequence goes on along the minus strand of NC_046155.1, from coordinate 219,544,315 downwards.
CTGCCATGAAAACTGTCATCCTTAAGTCTTGTTGACTGGGAATTGGTGAGCCCTGTGTCCTCCTGAATGAAGGATGGGCCTCTGAAGAACAAGACCATTTCCACAGAGCACTGGGACATGCCACAAAGTTGTGGACAATGACAAGTAATGGACCTCTGAATTCTACTCCCAGAGATGACTCCTGCTCGGAGTTTAGCCTTTCACCTATCTGAACTGTATTTTCTTGGTTGCTTGTTTGTTTAAGGGAGTGTCATACTATGCAGGCTAGACTGGCCTCAAGTCTGCAATCCTGACTTAGTTTTCCAAGGCCTGTATACTCCTGTATACTGCTGAACCCAAGACTTAGCTAAACATTTATTTTAACCTTCAACATTCATTTTATAGACATACATGGTATGTGTATGTTTGTGTGTATGTGTGTATGTGTGTGTATATGTGTGTGTTTGTGTGTGTATGTATGTGTGTGTATATGTATGTATGTATGTGTGTGTATGTGTGTGTGTGTGTGTGTGTGTGTGTGTGTGTGTGTGTGTGTGTGTGTGTGTTATGTACAGGTTTCCTCACACATACCCATTCTCATGTAGAGGCCAAAGGCTGACACTAAGATACCTTCCTGAATAATTTCTCTACTTTATTGTTCAAGCAGAGTCTCCCTCACTGGACCTAGAACTGCTTGTTTCAGACTGGCTGGACAGTGAGACCCTAGGATCTTCTTTCTCAGTCTCCTGCATTTAGAAATGTTCTGTAGCCTCTCTGGCCTTGTACGTGGGTCCTGGAGACCTGAACTCAGGTCCTCATGCTTTTTCACAGCAAGTGCTTTGCCCACCTAACCATCTTTCCAGCACAACATATTTTCACAAGCAAAGAGTCACACCAGACAACATGTTTCAGTTTATTTGTGTACACCTGATATGTGAAACATGATTTATCATTGGACATATTCAGCTGTTACACCATTTTATATCTCCCTAACATTTCCTTCAATGGATGAAAAATAATTTAAACTCAATTTCTATGAACAATTTTTATTACATATCTGACAGGTCAAGATTACAGTCACTTAAGGTGACTCTGCAGAACCAATTTCTAAAGCCAGAAAGTTGACTTAGGAGTTTAAAAGGATGCTATCCGTTTTAAAATTTTCACCAAAAAAAGTTATAAGAATTTATAATCCTATCAGACATAATGAGAAAAAAAAATGTTCCATGTCGTTTTATACTTTGGCAATTCGAAAGGAAATATAATCTCATTATTGTTTAACTTCTCATTTTTAGAATGTTGAGGTTATCTATACATTTACTTGAAATTTCTGCAATAGCGAGCCAATCCTCCAAGGAGCACAGCAGAGCCTTAGACTTATGAATTCCTCCTTTATGTCTTTCAGGACGACTATATTATTTTCCTGACAGATGTTATACAAGTTTCGTTATTAAATCTCTAAGTATAATATGCTTTTTATTGCGGATGAATTGAAACTTTTAGCATGTTTTCAAGTGCCTTTACTAATGTAAATGAATTCTCTGTTTTCATATGTTGTCTAGCTAGCCACCTTGCCTGGCTCTACTATTTTTTTTTTCTTTTATACTTTTTGTTTCCTGGAGTTGCCATCTTGCTCCGTTTGTAGGGGGACTATCATAATATTGCATACCATAAGTTGCTCTTTTATTGTCCAATAACACAGTAACTATTTATCATCCCATTCTAATTTCAGAACACAGTGAGGACGCCTGAGCTCTCCACAGCTGACAGTAATGCTTTGTTTTTATCAATCGCTTCAGTCTTCAACCACTTGGAGGATCTAATTATAGCCCTTCTTCTCCCTCTCTCCAAGTACACAGGCTACATAAGCAAGCGAATTCTTCACATGTTTTTAGTTGATCAGACACATACAAAACCAAGACAGTTTTAACTGATAGGAGTAAAGCTGCCTCGACAGAACTGGCCAAAAGGAAAACGTCCAAGTGGGTGAAGGGTTGTCAACTTAATGCAACAAGCATTTGTTGATCTCTCTCTCATTAGGGGTTCTAGTTACCCAACAGAAGGATTAGCTTTCCGGCGCAATTAAAAACAGACACTCTGCAAGGATCCAGCTTGTACACTTTCCTCAAATTACTCTCAGTCTGTCCAGAAAGAGAGGCAGATAAGCAAACACGAGAACAGGAAAGTGATATTAAGGACCCATGTACTCTCTAGACAAGGGAGCGTATCTGGATACTGTTTCATCCACGATGGAATGTTTCACAGAGAATTGACTGAAGTCTGGAGTGAGAATTTTAGAGGTAGCATCAGAAGATGTCATCGAAGGGGCAGAGGAAACAAAAGCAGAAGCTGTTTTGCCTGGTACATTTGAAGGATGATGGGCATTCTCCTGTGCTTGCAACATGAAAAAGCTGAAGAGATTTTTCATTGCACTGTCTAAAAGGATTTTGTTTGTCTGATAGTCTCAGCCAAAAAAGCATAATGTCATAAATCTTGCAAAATAGAGATTCCTCAGAAGCCCCACACAAATTGCATAACCTCAAGTATTTTGTTTCAGAGTGGATGCCTCCCAGTCGCCGTCTTACCACCAGACTCACCAAGTGAGTCCTTTTGTTCCTTCTTTGCTTATTTAAAAGATGGAGAGCACTGTGACGATTCTCTGCTGAGGACGCCTGAGGGCTTTCTTTGTCTGGTATCAATCTCAGAGGCTCCTGGCTGCATGCATAGTGGAAATTGTTAGCAGTTGCTAGAAATTTAGTGTGAAAAGCCAGCTTTGGGGAGATTAACCAGAAATACCAATTATGTTCTTTATAGCCATGCAAAAGAAAAACAATGTCTCTTAGGAATATTTCCTCACCTCGTGTTTATTGCGATTAACTTCCTGGGGTAGTTCTGCCCATGGACAGCAATGCTTCTTTCCTGATTGCTTTTTACTTCATCCTTCTTGTCTTGGAGCCTTGGGTCTCCCTGCCATTTTCTCCATGATGCTTCCATTCTCTGCACTGCTAAGGAACGTACAGCATTGCTCATAAGACAAGTTATACCGTGAAAAACTACTGTATGGGGCAGGGTTTTCTAGAGGAATACAAGTTGCATATGTGTAATGTGTAGATATAAGTAGATATAGATAAAATATGTCTCTCTGTGTGTGTGTGTGTGTGTGTGTGTGTGTATGTGTGTAACCATGCACAGTAAATGTTGTGTAACCCAACCACAACCAATGCAGTCTATACATTAGAGAGGCAGAGAATCTCTAGTAACTACACAAAGCTGGATGCCTTGGCATCCTAAATCAGGGCTGGAGGCCTGAGAGCTCCCTGCAGATCCCCAGTGTTTGAAGGCTCCAGAAGCTATAGTCTGATGTCAGTGAAGAACTCAGTACCTGGGACAGACCCACTTGTCAGGAAAAGGAGAAAGCAGGTAGGCACCACTGGCACTGTTTTGCTTTGACCTCTCCTTGGAAGGTGTTGCTCCCTTCCCAGGGTGGGTCTTTCCGTACCACATGGTCAATCCTTCCTGGAAGCATCGGCACAGGCACACTCAGTACTGAGCCTCTTAGGTCTATTCTAAATTCCTTAAGTTGTTCATTAAAACTAAGCATTACATCTGCCATCGTATTTTCTGTTGAATCATAACAGGGAGAGCAGAGGCATTGTAGAGGCTGGAGTGGAGAGGAAAGCTCTATTTTTTTAAGGTTCTCAGATGATCGTCACTAACATCTAGGACTGAGAACAACTGGAACCCACAGCTTTCGTCAAACCCTCATTAAAGCCTTCACTGACTTGTCTTTCCAGTGCTGTCATATATCTCAAAATGATCTTCATTAACAGAGCCTCATGTCTTCTAGAAAATGATCATTACCTGTGTTCGGCCTTGAAAATGGCCACCACTATACACTTCCTTAAAAAATACTCTTCATGTATTCATTGAGATGGCAAAATCATCCAAAAAGGAAAGAGGTCTTCCATCAGATAGTTCCCTGCGTCTTTCACCTCCCTGTCTCTCCACTTATAATTTTGTGTTAGTATTCATAGTTATACTGATGTATATGGGGCCATTTGGTAGCAGGTTGGATATAAATACCCCAGTCCTTGTAAAAATGTTGACATGTAAATACTACCCAACTAACTATACTTATTTGGGTCTTCTCTTTCTTCTTAATTTCTTGGATTCTTTTATACCTATCTATATCCTTGGATGCTTCTATAGAGTATAGAAGGTTGGTGCAGTCCTAGTAAACTCCTCATTAATAGCTGTCTAATTATTCCTAGATTCAGATACCTTCTGTTTTGTTATTATTGTAGTAATATACTCGAAGGGTATTTGTATTACAATCTTAATAGGTGATCCTAAAACAATCTGTTATTAATCACGTAATTATAATGTATACAGTAGAAATTATATTCTCATAAAATTCTAAATAGTGTGTAAGGTCTCTAAAGAATTCTTGTGTGTGTGTGTGTGTGTGTGTGTGTGTGTGTGTGTGTGTGTGTGTACATGCATGTTTTTGCATATACAAGCAGAGGCCAGAGGTTAGCATTAAGTGTCTTCTTCAACTCAGTTTTTTAGATAGAGTCTCATTTCTTGAGATGGAGTCTCTCACTTACCTGGTGCTCAGTGAGTCTACTTGAGGCTGGTAGACCAGCAAGCTTCAGGGATCCATTAGTCTCCATCATCTGAATGCTGGGATGAGAGGCCTGTGCCACTATGCCCAGCTTCTTTTGTAGGTGCTGGTGATCAGGTTTCCATTTTACCACAGCAAACGCTTTACCAAAGGAGCAATCTCCTCAGGGTCTCTTTGAAAAATTCTGAAAGGGAAAAAAGCAGAAGCCATCATAAAGTTAATTCTTCTCTCAAGACCTTGCTCATCTTGGTCCAACTACTCAGTGACTCCTGGTTTACTAAGTAAGCATCAGAGTGTGAGTGGCAGTGACTTCTAGCCACAGGACAGTGGGACCCTCCTAGTATATGCGTTGATTTCATAATATGTCCTCTCTGTGTCCCAGTATATTCTGCATTGCACTGAATGAATTCCAGTTAAATTAAACTAGTTTAAAGGCAATATATTTCACTAGACCAAAATGTCATACTTATGCTTTAAAACAATTTAAATAATTAAAATTTGTAGTAGGTCAGAAGCAATTTTCCTAATCACAGTTGATATCATGACCACAAATAGCACAAATTTACTTTCCATGTGAAAGCTCTTCGATCGTATGCTAAAAACAAAAAGCCTTCAATTCTATTTTTAGCTCAGCACTGACTTGCTGCTGTTAGTAGTTTTTCACATTTGTGAATCCTGCAGGCTAGAAAAAAATAAAAAATAAAACTGTTGTATCATTGGGGCCAATACCTCATGAACTAATGAATTAATAATTTACACATAACATGTTCCTTGTGAGGAAAATAGACTTCAAAACACACCACAAGTATTAAAATAAAAATCTCTAATGATACCAGAAGTAACAGCTCTCTTTATTTCGTGAGGTACATGGCATTTTGATCCTATAATGTCTGCCTTAACACGTGGTAACATTTAAGTAATATCCCCAGTAATATTTATAAGTGGATAGATGATTAGCTTATTAATATAAACCAAGAAGTTTGTTTTGATGATTCCCTTTTCACGTTCTGTGAAATGCATTGGGAGGCAAAGGAAGTGCTATGAGGGCACTTCTCTAATATTTAAAGTGGAGTTGATCTAGTTGAACTGTTACAATGAGAGATGCACGACTGGCACCTCCAGTGAGACTGGAACTCTGATTTTCTGAGTGGCTGGCCAAATTGTTGTGTAACCCGCAGAAGGATGCCAAAGGGCAGAGGAAAACCTGCTCTGAATTTACTGTTTTTCATTTGTAGCCATGGAAAAGAGGTGACTTCTATGTGCAGAGACAAAGGAAGAAAAGGGGCCTAGCCCCAAGCTGGACAAAGCACTGTGTTCAGACTGTGTGGACGACGTCAGGACGACTCCCACCAAGCATGCTAAACTGACCCTGTGAAACTTTCCCTGGGTAGGGATTTCAGTAGGTGACTATAAGAAAACTGACTGCTACCCGCTCACAAGGCTGGCATCAGCCCCTCTAACACATCCCTAAATAATCCCATGTCCTTCTCCATAATTCACCTTCAAAATCCAAATACCCCCTGACCAGCACACACAGCATAGAAACACACAACTGCTCAATGACATTGGCACCACTAAACCTAAAGAGATGTGAATACTAAAAAGCTTAAAAAGGAATCACTTAAAATACTTCTAAAAGAAAGACAAAATTATAGATGCTTTTCCAGGGCATCTTCTCAACGTAATAAATAACTTTGGACGGCATCTCCTTGAAAGAAGAGACACAATATTTTGTATAGCAGTCAAGTACCCCTTTGTCACTGCAAAAGCTCTTATTTTTATTTTTATTTATTTTTATTTCTATTAAGTGTTTTTTAAAAGATGATGTATGTATGTATGTATGTATTTAATGTATAGGAGTATATTCTAGCTGTCTTCAGACACACCAGGAGAGGGCATCAGATCCCATTACAGATGGTTGGGAGCCACCATGTGTTTGCTGGGAATTGAACTCAGGACCTCTGGAAGAGCAGTCAGTGCTCTTAGCCACTGAGCCATCTCTCCAACCCATCAAGCTCTTAATTTTTAAACGCAGTGAAAACTCATCGCTGACTTGGTGCAGGAGCTTCCTACATGGGAATGCTTGTTACAAAGCTGGTAAAATATGTTACATATCAGAAAACTTCAGGATTTTAGGATGGGGGGTTTTCTTATAGCAAAAGACTGAATGCTATGATGAAACCATGAACAAAAGCACACATTGAATTTTCCATTTCTCTCCAAGAGAAAAATTTCAAATGTAAGTCATTGAACATTAGAAAAAAATTAAGAACTCAGGAAGAAATTTCAAAGATGCCTCTATTTCTTGAAATAGTTTTTGAGTTTTGTTTTAAAAAAAATACCCTTTTATCCGGCATTTAATTGGCTATCTTTAATTCTCATGTAGCTCATTTTTGTTAGTGAATTTTTTTACCCTCTTGTTTCAAATGTATAAGCAAAACAAACAAACATACAAACAAAACAGTCACAACACTAGGTAACATACAAATGCAATGCCGACCTCAACATTATGTGTCACCCCTCTAAACATTCATGTTCTTTACACAGACAAATTGTCCTTTTACCACCATGTCTGAGAATATACACTCAGATGTGTGGATATATGCATGCCAGAGGAGAGTATTATGATGACATTCATTTTAATCTCCCCAGGGTGTCTAAGCACTTGGAATATTAGTGTCAGAGTTATGTAGTTGTCAAGGAATTCCCCATAAAAAGAGTCTGGTGTCATCTAAAAGCAAATAATTTTTGTCCCTCCATTACATAAGTAAATAAGGCCTCTGGGCAACAGAAATAGTTTTCCTGACATTCAGACAGTAAAGCATATTTACTACATAAAGCATTTTTCTCCAGTTTTCACAAAATCTTAAGAATCTTAGCTATGTGCTTCCTAAACCTTAGGGGATTAGAAACTGAAAGGGGGAAAAGGGTAGAGTCTAGTCATTGAACAGGGACTTCAAGCATGACAAGGATTACTTACTACAACAGAAAACTATTAAAAGCAAACATATTTATATTTATATAAATAATATGAGTATTTTTATAAATGTAAAATATATATTTAGAAAATTTGATTTTTCAGGACACAGCCACAAAGGAACTGATATTCAATGCCAGTACAATGTTAAAGTTCAAATGAACATTGCATTGAAATAAAAGTTATCAAGAATGGAAGTCAAAGAGTAAGAGAAATTGTATTTAGGAGAAAGAAATCCACCACTGGGAGTGTTCATTGAATAATGTGGGAGTTTGTTAATTTTCTCATTTTGTCATATGAGTAACCAATTTTTACTTTTTACAAAGAGAAAACCATAGCTGAATGCATCCCCAAAATATTTAAATCATAAGACTTTACTGTCTACTCATTCTTCTTTCCCTTTTGGATAGAGTCTGTACATTTTTCGTCCCACGAGATACTTTGTTTAAAAAAAAAAAACACATTATTCTATTTAGTCAGTTCACTCATTCATGCCAATATGGAGAGGCAACCATTTCTTGCCTTGTATTTTTGCAAAGAACGAGGGAGGGACAGTAGAATATAATTTTAAACATTTCGGGAGTCAGAAAAAATAATTAAGTATCTTCATGAACGCAGTTGTTCAACTTTAATTGATTAGTGGAGGACTCCTGTCCATGGTAAACACTTGCTAAGGCTATCTGTTTGATTTGGCCATTTTTCCCTCAGATGAGACACCCTGGCTGCTGATCTCTAATATTCCATCATTCTCGCCACAGTCTGTGAGCCTAATTCTCTCGTGCAGCATACTGGCAAACTGATAGCACAGAAAATCAGTTAACACAGGGCCTGATGTTTGTTGCTCAAATGACAGCAGTGTTCCATGGGTAGATCCCAATGGTGAAGCTTAAGATTTACATCTGATGCGGCTACCTGAAGTCCTTGATAGCCAGTTCTCTGGTCTAGCTGGTTAGTCCTAACATGGAAGTAACTGGCTCACCCACTGACAGCCTAAATCAACACATAATTTATGACTCAAGCATCTGTGATTATTTTAATAGCCTTTTCATACCTTTCTATTCTATTTATCATAACAGGAGCATGTAAAGTGAGAGCGCTCCAACAGAAAGAGATACGGAGTTCTTTCGTTCTCTTTCTATTTGCAGCGCCAGCGATTGAACCCCAGTTCGATTAAAACACATTAGAATTAGAATATATGCTCTAGCCTTTTAATACACCCCCGGTGGGATAGAAGTTCTTCAAAAAAATATCTTATTTAAGAAATCGGTGGCCCACCCTTTATAAAAATGTCCACATTGAAAAAAATTCCCATATTTCTCCTTTCGACTCATGAGTTTGGAAATATAGTGAATTTTTTTTTTCATTGTTCAGAATTATTATCTCTTAAATCACAATCTGCCTGTACCAAAGAGACCTGTGAACATCTCAAAAATCAACACCCTCTTCATTTTCCTGCTTTTACTAACAATGGAAGCTGAGAGCTAAGCTGTCACCCTGGCAAGCATGGCTTCCCCTGGCTAATCAGGCCAAGGATTCTTGACTTAGGGCGGTCAGCTTGCAGCTCTGTTTTGAGCCAGTCCGTGTACACTGTTCAGCCCACCCGGCTGCAAAGGTGTCTTTCCAGCACTATCCGCAGTCAAGGAGGACAGGCAGATGTCACAGCCACGCTGCAGTAAATGAAGGAAGAAGACAGAACGTAGCGAGTCCTCCTACCTACCTGAGGAAGCTGTAGCCGATTGCAGAACTGCAGGGCTTTAAGACATACCATAGAAGCAGAGAACACCAAAGAAAACACTGCCTGGGGAGGAACATGTTTAAACCTTCCCATCTGCAGCTGCTATCAATATTTCTACCCTGATGTGACCAGAAATCTCAGTTTTCAGTTGAGAAACACGAGTCACGAAGAAATACTGATTGGTCGCCTTGGCCTTTCCCCTCTCTACCCTCACCCATGCCCTGGTTTTGTTTTGCTTTCCTAACATTTGAATATCCCTATAGCTCTCACCCTGGCCCACTAGGAAGTTAAAAAAAAAATCATTAAGTCAGTCGGTCATATAACTGAATTCAAGTTACAACCCATGATCACTGGCAAATGCTGTTATAGATCTTTCCTTTCTCCTTCGTTTTTGACTTCTTGTCTCTAATGAATAAGAGTAAACTCTTCTGTATCACCGAAAAAGAAAAATATTCAACTTCAGTGCATTACAAAAGGTACCTAAATGTTACATAAATAGGGCTCCATTGTGTGAGATTCACCCCCCTTTCAGAAAAATCTTGATTCTTCCTTCTCCTCTCTCCATGCTGGGAGGGAAGCGAAGGACAAAGGCGTCATTAAAACCGGTTAACCTGATCATTTTCAAACAGACATGTGCAAAGCATCTAGGCTGGGATCCCTTTGGCAACTAACTTGTCAGGGAATAATTTATTCCTGACAAGAACAGAGTGTGCAGTGGAATAGCCCAAACAAGCGCCTGCTCAATGAGCCAGAGGCTTGCTATAAATATCTTCTCCAGGACTGCACTTCCTAGAGTCTAAAATTATTCTAAAAGCATCATGTTCTGAGGGGAGGAAAGGGGGTTGTGCTGGACATTAAAGTAGCTGGGACCAAGGTAGCAGGGCTTTCTTGTGATTGCTCTGGTGACTAACCTCATTAAGTCAGTTTGCCTCTTGATTTCATAAAACAAGAATGAGGAAAAAAAAAAACCTCTGAATTCCTCTCAAGATCCGAAATCTCACACTGACAACGTCGATAACCTATACACAGAACCCCGGCCACCGATGCTATGCAAACTACTCTAGGCCCTTTCGAAGAAAACAGAATTTGGGCAGCTTAAGAGAAGGTCAGCAAGTAAAGGAGCCTGCTGCCAAGCCTGACAGACTGAGTACACCCCTAGTTTGAGTCCCTGGGACTCACATGCTGAAAGGAGAACTGATTCCCCGGGTTGTCCTTTGACCTTCATAGCCATGAGGTAGAATGCACATGCACACACACAAGGAAAGTAAATCATTTTTTTAAAAAAAATTAAAGAACATAGAATTCAAAAATGGTAAACTAGGGTTGTTTTCAAATAACCTTTTCATGTGAATTATATCACCAAAAAATGATCTTCTAGCACAGTGAGTAGGGCAACAGAGAAAGTCAAAATGATGTAAAGATGTTAATGTACACACACACACACACACACACACACACACACACACACACAAATTCTTAAATGTTTATCACATTTGTTTATTCACTGTGTGGGAAGTTAGAGGCTAACTTCCCGGAGCCAGCTAGCGATCTTCCTTCATGTGGGTCCCAGGGATGGAACTCTACTTGTCAGGCTTTGTAGTGCATAAAAAAAAAAAAATCAGCTACAAAAGTTAAATACTTCAAAAGATGTGATAAAGACGGAATTCATCTCCCCTAGACCTCTCCACGTTTCACGTTCCGCCTATTTTGGGGGTCCCCTCGGATGTGTTTCCATCAAGTACCTGTATGGCAGGGTCCATATTTTACGAATGTTTCTTTGTCTTTGTAGTATGTTACCCATCAGGACCATCAATAAATATGTGTTGAATTAAATTCCCGTTTTCAGTGTCTTAGGTGAGTGTGGTACATACTTAGCAGGAGTAGTGAATCAAACAAAATTTAGCATTTTGCAATCTGAATTGTAGATAAATCTCCAGACTTCCGTCATTATAAGTGACTTAGAAGACTATAATTTCCCACAGAACCTGAAAAAAAAAATCTGGTAAAACAGATGTGCTGTCTTTATTTTTCATCTAAAATGAAAACAAAACCAAATCCTAAGTATATGGTCTTACGTTCTTATTATTCCTCCTGTATTTACCCCTCCATCAAGCACTCCATGAATCAGATGCTCAAGTATCTGTTTATATAATCCTATGAGTAAGATATGGTCCCCTCCTTCAACAACAGTGTTTATAGGACAGAGAGAAAGAAGCTCACTTGTAGACATCATATAGCTCTGATCATATTGATGTGCAAACAAGTGATTGACAGTGTTGGCTGAATGAATGCTGGGAATCGTTGGAAGCCTCCCAGGATAGGTAATAGCTAAGGTATTTCTGAGCCAGTCAGAGCAAGACACTTGGAGAATCCTAGTCGAAAACAATAGCTTTTTATGTTTATTTAAGAAACTGAAAACGGTACTTATGTCAGATATTTTTCTAAGCACATTAAAAACAGTGTCTCCTCTAATAGGAAGCTGTAAATGGGATCATTAGGAAATCCTGCACATCAGGAAAAGAAGGCAGAGGGAACAAATGGAATTCCACAGGTCAAAGTACCTGATTCTGAATACCCAAGCTATTTGAACATAGTTACGTTCCCTTATCTAACTGCACCACATGTGATATGCCCTTATCAGCCTATATATCCATTTGTTTGGGCTCTTACCTGTAAGTAGACTTGGACACTATCAGCTTTCCTGATGTCGTCATATTTAGGACTCCAGGAAGAAGACTCTGGTTGAAGCATAAGAATGAGAGACCAGAAAGTCCAGAGCTGAGCCAGCAAAGGGCTACCCGAGGCTCTTCTGCACAATGTCAAAGCTTTAACCCATACCTTGGAAGAAGCCAGAGCTTCTGTTGTCCATGCAAGGATTATGCTCAGCCTAAACAGAAAATGCTCTGGAAGGGTCATCTCTGATTTAGGGGCAGGGTAGTAAAAGAGGGTTTGCAAAGAGACTTGAAAATGCCTATGAATGAGACAGCCAAGGTCAGAAAAAATAAAAAGTGATATTGGATCACTTGGAGTAGGCCAGGCAGAGAGGACTTTCCGGCCATCTTTCCTCATCACTAGCCAGCAAGGTAGTATGGAGCTAGAGTTCAAACTTTCCTCTGAATTCTGAGCCCTGAGTTCCTCCAATACACAGTGAGACATCTGGAGATTGCCTAGTTTAGTAGTTGACCTGAAATAAAGGTGACTTCTATCTCACCATAGTTCTTGCTGCTGAAGATGCATAGAAGTGTCACCCCATACAGACAGAGCCTTGTTACCTGTCAATTGTTTTATGGCAGTTCTTAAAACACAGTTCTCTTCATTTAGTCTGGAATTCACAGACACATGTGTTGCATAAAATATTTTTTTTAATGTACCATCCCACTCTATGGGGGCAAGGCACCAGCTGGCCATGCCTGCTCTCATCTAGGCAGACTCTCTGACCCAGAGCTCTCTCCGTAATGACTTGCTAAGTTTCCATGGCCGGTTGCTTCCAGCCCCACTCTAGCTAGGGTACACTTCTCGCAAACCCATGCTTTGCTGCCAAACCTTTCTCTCCGGAACCCAGCTGAGTCGCCAAGTGAAGGAAAACATCACACAAACTTAGTTTAGAATCAACACAGAACACAATCGTTGGACACCTCAACTAGCATCCTAATTTTAGCCACAAATAATATAAAGTATCCTGGGGTAACACTAACCAAACAAGTGAAAGATCTGTATGAAAATAACTCAAGTCTCTCAAGAAAGAAATCAAAGAAGATCTCAGAAAATGGAGAGATCTCCCATGCTCATGAATTGGCAGAATTCACAGTAAAAATGGCCATCCTATCAAAGGCAATCTACAGATTCAGTGCAATCCCCGTCAAAATCCCAACACAATTCTTCAAAGACATGGAAAAGTAAGTCTCAAATTCATCTGGAAAAGCAAGAAAAAAAAATCCTGAATAGTGAAAACAATTCTTAATAATAAAAGAATGGCTGGGGGAATCACCAGCTCTGACCTCAAGCACAGAGCAACAGTGATAAAAACTGCATGGTAATGGTACAGAGATGGACAGGTTGATCAGTGGAATAGAATTGAAGTTCCAGATATAAAAACACACACTTATGAAACTCGATATTTGACAAAGAATCCAAAAACATACAATGGAAAAAAGAAAGCGTCTTGAATAAATGGTGCTGGTCTAACCAGCAGTCTGTATGTTAAAAAAGAAAAGAAAAGAAAATAGACCCATATTTGTCACCTTGTGCAAAGCTCAAGTCCAAGTAGATCAAGGACCTCAACACAAAACCAGATACACTGAATCTAATAGAAGAGAAAGATGCAAAGAACCTTGAACTCATTGGCACAGGGGGACATTTCCTAAACAGAACTGCAGTGACTCACGTTCTAAGATCAAGAATAAATGGGACCTCATGAAACTGGAAGGCCTCTGTAATGTGAAAGACATGGTCAATAAGACAAATCGACAGTCTACAGACTGGGGAAAAACTTCACTAACCCCATATGACTATCCTGACTGCCCTCTGAAAGCTTCAACAAGCAGCTGAAAGAGTCAGATGCAGATATTTACACGTAACCAATCATCAGAAGCTGCTGACCTCTGTGGTTGAATTAGAGAAAAGTTGGAGGAAGCTAAAGAGGAGGGCGACCCTGTAGGAGGACCAGCAGTCGCAATTAACTTGGACCCCTGAGATCTCTCAGACACTGGATCATCAACCAGGCAGCATACACCAGCTGAGATGAGGCTACCAACACATATACAGCAGAGGACTCCCAGGTCTGGGTTCAGTCAGAGAAGATGCACCTAACCCTCAAGAGACTGAGGCCCCAAGGAGTTTAGCGGTCTGATGGAGTGGGTGGGGTGGGAGGAGATGTGGAGGGTAGGCCAGGAATAAAATCTTGAATGTGTAAAAATTAAATAAATATATAAATAAACAAACAATTAAACAGAAAAACAAAACTCCTCCAGTGGCGAATCCTGACAGATCCACCATCTAAACCGGGGGCTTCTTGTTGGCTACATTTTGTCCTCTAAGCTCTCCATGTCCAAAAGCAAGTTACCTTTTCCTGCTTCCTCTCTTCCCTTCTCTGACCCGGAAGTCCCGCCTACTCCTTGCCCAGTGATTGATTCCCTGAAATCTCTATTCATTAAGGAAAGGTTCTGCCACAAACATGTCCTCTACTTTTTTCTCCACATTCCTCCACGTGTGTGACACTAATTTCTAGTCAGATGACTAGAGACTGTAAAAACTTGGGGACTTTTTGTGCGAATGGCTTCCCTGGGAGTCAGTATGGATTTCTAGTTACCACTACTTTCCACAGTTCACGAGTTTCAAAATGAAAAACTTCATGCAGTTTTCTAGAAGGCTTTCAGACAGTTGTAGTGCGATCACTAGAGTCTATTTTTGTTTATCCTGCAATTGCTTTTTTGTAAAAGATGGAGTAGTAGTAGTAGTATATTTCTGTTTCATAGGATAAATGGCAAAGAGTTCTCATTTCCCATCATTTTCCAAATTAGGCAACAAGTGATCCATTATGCAAGAATTTCGTGTCCTAAAAACAATTTTCTGAATTTAGACGCTTCATGTGAGTTAAAGAACACTCTGGTTATTGCTTTCATGAGTTTGGACTTGGACACTCATGCTGTCTATTTGCTCCTTTCTAAGATAAAGACTTGGTAGAGAAGACAGAAGAGGATGAGAATCCAAAGCCACACTTTCCCTGACTTTGCCTATCTGTGCTAGGCTAGGTCTAGGACCCCGTTACTTTTTTCCCCGAGTTTTGCATTTAAAACTGTTCTGTCTGCATTAGTGTTGTTTACCAACTTAGACAATTCTTTGACTCTAAGCCTATGAAGCATTTTGAGCTGCTTTAGTTAATGTCATTTAGTTAATGGTCAGTGATAATGTGTTCCTCCCCACATCCCACTTACACAGTCTCTTGACTTCTTGCTTGGGAGGTGGTTGAAGTCACACAAGTGAAAATAAATCTTCAAGCAAATATTAACACAGTCTGAAATTTAAATGCTATGGTCTGATTTGCAGAAGAATGTAGGATTGAAAGGTAGCACCAAAACATCATGACATTAGCACAACCTTTGCTGTTTTTCCTTCCTTTTATTTCTCATTCTTTGTAATCCATGAATGATGCCATTGAGGATTAATCTTCCACAGAGAGCCTATCACCATGAACATTAAAATGGGAAGAGGGCATCTGTGTTTTCATAACCTCGATACTCTCTCATCAGATGCATGCAGACAGGGATGCTTTTGAACTGTCAAATGGAAAGTTGGTATACTTTCTTTAGGGATGGACTCATTTGTTTTGGAAATCAGAGTCTAAGCAGTCAAACTACAGAGAAGAAGCAGATCATTTTCAGGACTGGAACAATTATTTGCTTCCATGGGGACACTGTCATTTGCCTTCCTTCTTCGTGTCTCTTATGAAGTCCCTCTCTCTTGCACTGCATGCCAAGGCTTCAAAGAGAAGGAAAATCACCAGAAACTCAGTAGATTTAAACCAAGAAAATGTATTGGCCAGGTCACTTTGGTCTTCACAAAAAGTTAAATACTAAAATGCATAATTCCAAGCATAATTCCAAGATCAGAGATGAATGGAAGATTTTTAAAACGTATTAAGAAACAGCTCTCAAACCTGTACTTTACCCAAGCAGCCACATGTTGAATTCCAGCTGAGACATTATTCTCTGCATCAGCTTGTCCTACAATCAAACAAGGATTTTCGAAAGAATTAAGGGCATTCAAGACATTACACGAAGCATGGGCAGCTCTCTTGCAATGGGCATCAACTTTGCCTCCAAGTTCCCTGGGCTGAGCAATACTAGCATTACCTCCTTTTTAAAGCCCTCCCCAGGTCCATGCACAAGTGGAGAGCAAGGGAGATATGACATCGTTCCATCATCTCCTCCATTCAAAGTTGCTCCTCTACCCTGGTCTCTGTGTTAAGAGGGAGTCTCTCAAGGATTAAAAAGAAAAAGATTCATTAGCAGAGAAAATACATATTTCAAAGGCATACTGTTTATTTCCCAAGAGAAGAAATTGACAGTAGTTAACGTCTAATGAAGGAAATTGCTCTTTGCACTGTGCTATACCAAGATCACTGTAGAAATGAGTCATAATTGAATTGCTGGTTTTCAGATATGTTTATAGCTTTACAATGCACTGGTTTCTCTGGGCAAGCCGATTGCTTAATGCCAACCATGTGAGAATGGAGAAAAGAAATCTATACACAAGCAGGTTAGTTTCCTTCTTGCCCATCAAGGAGCAGAGCCCTGACTGTCACACAATGCATTCATGGAATTGATTCTCTTCATGATTTCCTTTTTTTTTCCACAGAAGGAAGGAAGGAAGGCAGGAAGGAAGGAAGGAAGGAAGGAAGGAAGGAAGGAAGGAAGGAAGGAAGGAAATGAGAAGGCACTGTCAAAGACATTCTAAGTTTAAGACACCAAGATGACCTTCTGTCACTGAAATTTAAAAATAAGCAAAACAGGTTAAAACAGACAGATTTGAATGTCCCAAAGGCTCGTGGCTTTGCAAATTTAGTCCTAGCTCTCTTGCAAATTTTGTCTCTAAGTTTAAAGAGTGCAAATACATTGTTCACATAATTTGGCTTTCTTTTCCTAGTAAAATTAAGAGGTCAATCAATCTAGGGTCTCTAAATTGCCTCTTATTTCAAGCACAGTCCATGTCTTAAGCAATAGCCTAACATCATCCTGCAGTTATTTTTATGAGAAGTCTATCCCTTTGAAGAGAATACATGTAGCAATATACTGAGTTTTAGAGCCTTACGCTTACCATTTCATGACTATTCTGCTTATATGCCTTCCTCCCTTTGTTAGTATTTGGTTCTCTTAGAAATCAAAGAGTTAAAAGTGGTGAAGTGACCTACCGAAATCCACATAGAATACGAAAAGATGAGGTTGAGATTCTGTGTTGTTTTCTTTCTTGGGTTTCTTTGTGTATTCAATGTGGCCTTATTTAATGGTGTCGTATTTATCACCGTGACAAGACTTTCTAGGTTCCTGCTGGGTACACAGCAAGTTACCAGACCCCATGGGAATTTAAGCAGCTCACAAAAGGCATGACTCCCACACATGCGCCTTCAATCTAAAATGATCCCATCTGTTTGACCTTTCAAGTATAGTACATAAACATCTTTGTCCTTCACTGAGTAAATAATACTGCTATAGTTCAACTTAAATGGTGTATACAAAGAGACAGAAATTCAAAAGAAGCTAATTTGTCCAAGACCAGATGTCTAAAAATTAGTAGGATTAGAAATAGAATGTGGGGTCTTTTTCTTGTTCAGTTTAATTTGATTCAAACCATTTTACTTCTTAGCTGCATGATACAGAGGGGAAAAAAATACCCTCAAAATCCTACTTATTTTTTTTTCACATTAAAATGAACTTCTCCAGCCTTAAGGACTGCAGCAAATGTAGTCTTAAAGCTTTATAATATATCCTGAGTGAAACCGGACTTCATCTGCTAAGCATCCTCTACAACTAGGGAAAGAGCAGAGATCACTGAAGGCCAGGAAACTGAGTCATCCCATAACAAGTAACTGAGATGCCCGTTCCATAGGAGACCCTATTCTGAGGATTCTCGGAACTATCTAAGAAAGTCAGACAGCCTCAAGCTCAAGGAGAGCTGCAGATAGGAAGTGTTCTATTGGTGCAGTTGTGGTCCTCTTTCTAGGAAGCCAAATATTAGTAAGGGCCATAGCCTCACATGATCCCCATGACTACAATACTTAGTATTCTTGCCCTTAATAAGACCAAAGTAACTGGCCCTAGATCTCTAGCTAGTAAAATGTAAAATATAGTTCTGTTTCTTATTACATCACATCGTCTTCTGGAGTAACATGAGTCATCAAAATCTGCCTACATAAATGTCCTACGCACTGGTTTAAATTCTATGTTCTGAAAAGCAGTTAGTGTCTCTGTGGGCTCCTCCTTTCACAAAACAGCTTCTAGGGATTGGAGGGTAGCCAGTAAGAGATCTGTGCACTCTTTATGTTGACCACAGGTAGCTTAATCTATTCATCAGCCTGATTGTTTTCTCATGCATTTGTCCCTGTAAGATATTCTATGATTGTTACTAAAATAAATCAATAGAATTCTCACAATGGCATGATGTTTTCCTGATCTTTTAGAGCTCCTCATTTTTTGAAGGTTTGAGAAGAGAAATCCCTCTCAGTATCACCCTTCAAAGGCTCTGAAGAAGGCAGGAAGGTCCCCACTGCCCAACAGGCTATGAGAGTGAACTCTCTAGAGCCCAGATCACTGCCATCCTAATGTAAATGTTATGATAAAATATTAAACTGTATGTATAATTGATGCTTACTTTACAGTAATTCAGGGTCTTGCTTGTTTGAATAAAATTTATTATTTACAATCTTCTACTAGAAGTGAGCTCCCTTTGTTGGCATCTCTTTCTAATTGCTTGAACTGCATGACACGTTTTCTTAGGCAGCATTTAAATAATTATTATACTCCTCTTAGTTCAGAGTCGGCATCCAGGACTCTGATAGATAGTATTATAAATACCTTTCTCACACAATGAAAAATGTTCACATCTTGGTTGCTCAACAGTGTTTGCATGAAGATATATTCAGCACATGACAGTAAAGGAAGCCAGTGGCAGACTCGACGCACCTGACCTCCATGAAAAGACCATGTTCGTTATTTACAGACGGAAGGGCATGTGTGAGCATAGATATATTATTCATTACATTTAAAAGTAATGTTTATAATTTCCATTGTTAAACAATGTAAATATTGGAGTGTATACTCTTTGTGCCTTTGTAGGGAAGGAACAAGTTCGATATGTTGACATCATCGGCTAAGCCATCCACTCAATAAAAGAACACACCAGAAGCAGATCTCCTTGGTACCCTCCCATTGGTGAGACCACATAATTAACAGTCAGGAGACTCGTGCTTCACTCTAAACTGAGTTCTTTTCTATTGCACGGTAGCCGTCTACTTTAAAAACAAATAAATGTTTTTAACTTATTTACTAGAAACACAATGATTAATAATGATTTTCAGCTATATAATTCTTCCCAATGAAACATGTATTTAAGATAAGACATTTAATTTTATGACCTTAATAAGTTCAACTGAAAAATTGCTCAGGATGAAAAAGTTCAATCTTCCTTAGTAATTTCTGAGATTCATGCACTCAGAAATCCTGTTTATTAAACCGTGCATTGTTTTGATCATTAAATATTGAAAAATAAAATCATGTAATTTAATTACATGAAATGTACAGAAGAGCCATTTTATATCTCATTTTCTCAGCATTTTTGCTTCTCATTGAAAAAAAAGCATTAATCATATGTTACTATTTATTTAACAAGCACATTGAACCATGTGACAGCTATTGCTGTCTTTTTTTAGTTTTTATATATGCACTGTTAATTGGCTTTTGCATTACAATTATTCCAAAGATCTTTAAGGGCAAACACTATTTCTTTTACTGTCTTTTTCTTCTTAGGGTACCTAAACCTTTACCTTCAACTTCTTTATGTTTGTCCAGGTGCCCGTGGGATTAAAGATCCAGTCCCTGTCTTTAGAAAGCTCCAAACAAATTATATTTGCAAGAGACAAAAGGCACTGAGCTGGGACAGCAGAGAGGAAGTCAAAGGAGTCTACATGAAGGCCTTTTGACTCATCCCTGAAAGAACGAATGGGTAGGGATTGGCAATGCAAGGAAGGTAAGAATGTTATGTAGAACAGATTTTACACACAGTAGGCACTCAGTAAATAACTGTCTCTTTATTCTGGAATAAGTGGTACTGACTTGAAATCAGTGACCTTTCAACCCCACAAATCTATGGGTCCATGACTTTTTAAGCCATTAGTGCCTTATTTATGAAGCGAATGCCTCGGGCTTTCTCTTCTCCAAAGAGTGTTTCTCCTTCCTTAGTAGAACAGAAAACAGGGCTGCTTTTTAAAGAAAGACAAAAAGAAACCCTCAGGCTTGATGTTCATATGTCTGTTCTAAAAGCAAAAAACATTGATTTAGGCATATTTTTAAATGAAGAGAAAGAAAGGATGAATAGAAACATCCTACCACTGCTAGTCAACCATTGTTCATAAAATAGTACACTTTTTTCCAACATTTTTTCATTTGGAAAAATATAAAGGTTATTATGCTTACATAGTTGCCACCAAATTAACAGTGCAGAGTAAAAACCAGAACCCACAATACTACATATTAGATGACACAATGTGCATAATTGTTAATTAATTAGAACAATGTTACTAATGCCTGAGGAGTTGTTCCTCTCATGAAAATCAAAATTGAAGACTTATATTAACATTGACACGAAGCATCATTTTATACACCAGTTTCATCAGTTTTGTTGCCCCCAATAACTCATCAAATCAAAGAGATTTCATGAGAAGAACATAATTTAATCAATTCTATTGTTGGATCTTGAGATATTTTCAAAAATTTCCATTTGTTTTCAATGATTCTGCAGTCAGCACGCTTGATATTGTTCCTTCACTTAATTCTTCGAATTCACTTTAGGACCAAGGGTTAGGATTTGAGTGAATGAATCAAGAGACAGAATGCTTTCAAGGCCTGGACTACACATTGCCAACTAGGTTTTCAGAAAGATCCTATCACCTTTTCTTAGCCACTGTGAATGAGCTTCCGAGAGTTGTCATTGCTGGATTTTGTTTTTCACTTAAATCTTTGTTATATTGATTACCTTTTTTTTTAAATATTGAAGCTTTTCATTTATTTGATTATAGGGAAGCTACGTATTTTCCCCTGTGCAGCTAATTTTGAAGAACAAAGACTATATTGATATTGATTCTAATAGTTCAGACTGTCAACCCACAGACTTCTGGGTCTCAGCTAATTGATACACCATTGCTCTTTGTACACTGCTCTAAAATGTAAACTGAAGGAATCCCTTTGGTGCCGGATTTGTGGTGAAAACCCTTCTGGGAGCTGACTCTATGTTTCAGAAGAACTCTGTGACTGGTATCCAAAACCTTCTGAGGACCATTTGTACTAGAGTTTCTCATAGTTTGTTGAACACTCACATTCTTAAGAGTCAACTCTTTGTACTTACTTGATTTTTTTTAAAGACTCCATGTTCCTGTTTCAACTTGTCATACTGGATATGATACAGAGGAGAGTGGCAGTCTGGAACATAACACCAGAACATCCTTAGAGAGACAGAAGAAGCCCTGTGTCTCTGCCACAGTTATACCGCTCAATAGCTTGTATTATATGTTGTCTGTTTGGGGATGCTCTCATCCTTCCTTTAGAAGGTCTTTGGAGATTCTGAATGCTAGCCTCTATGGGTAACTTTGATTCGACCCTCCTAATCATTCATACAGAGCAATCATCTCTGCTATTGCTCAAGATGTAGAATAATCAGCAAGGAGACAATTCTATGAACAGAAAACTTATACTTGACTTCTGGGTTTTGTCCACTTACAGCACAGCTTGAATCCAACTTCCTGAAAGCCCACAGACATGCTTCTGAGCTTGGAGTTATATAAAGTACACTACTTTGAGATAGCACACTGGCGAGAGTAGTAGAAACGATTTCCAGTTTCAACAAATCCAGCCTCTGCTTTTCTAGTGCGCTGATCATCAAAGTACCCCTTGGGAAGAGATGCTCTGGTGAACTAGTCATACATATACTTAGATGGAATGAACATGGATTCAACATTTGTGCATGCTTCTCGCTATATCAGTGGCTCACTTAATATTATACTTAATTCATATAAAAATCTTATTCAGCAAATATTATTTCCCACTTATTTTAGATGTGCTTTAATGTCTTTGTCCAAGGTCATCTGACCAGATAGGATTCAAGCTAAAATACAAATGAGGATGTCTTCATCTTCATTCTAAGCCTTTTCATCTGTATTAAGCATGACTTTTCATCATGTAATTTTGAGGCCCTCCACTGTTTGCCATGGCATATCATGAGTGCCATGGGATGTTCATCATGGTCTACATCATGCTAAAATTGCTAAATTGCATACATACTTCCACCCACATAAATTTACTGAGTACAAAAATTATATTCACTTTGATCCCCACAGTCCATCAGACTGCCTAGAACTAGGCGATATCCAACATTATTTTTAACTAATGCATAATAAACTAATAATTCATTCAACAAATTGGTAGAGCTAGTGATATTCAGATTATATACAATAGTATTTTCTACCTAGAAATGTAGAACATATAGTTTGCTTTTCTTCTCCTGTGTAAAAGTTGTTGCAACTGTATTATTTGTACACTAAAGCATATGTCAACTTACCACCTTTATTGACAATGTTAATTCCACTCTCCAAATAGCTGTAGAGCTCCCTGATACTATAGTCCATTTTGTACTGTTGTAGGAGAATGTAGAATTGGTAAAAGGTAAAGGAGTCTGAGCTATGTAAGATCAAGTACCCATGTCTGGTAAAGTCCTTGAGGCACTGTAACTTGGTGGGATGCCTCACATGGAGAGAGAACAGAAAAATAACAACTCAGACCTCTTTCCATTTCCTCATAAAACCATGGATACCACCCTGGTCTTCATGACCTATCATCCAAAATAACATTCCATAGTTCTCATCTCCAGTGACCATCAACAGAACAACTTTGAGACTGTTTCCAACCCATAAATTTTAGAAAATCTTTTCAAATCACAGAACCCCTCTCTCTCTCTCTTTCTCTCTCTCTCTCTCTCTCTGTGTGTGTTACATGAATTATGACCAAAAAGAGCCCTAATTGTCTCTAGATAGATTTTAAGAAACAAGATTTTTCAATGTTCCTCCATATTTCTTTCCCTCCATCCCCAATCTTAAATTCAAAAAGAATCCTAAGACTTCATAGACCTTTCAAATACTCAAATAGATTTCACTTAATTTCACCCTATCCAAGCAAATTTCTACTACCTACTAAAATGTCTCTACTGCTAGAGAACTTGCCTGCTCTTGATGGTCCTTGTTTTAAATTTAGTCATCTTTAAATAGAAAGTAGAAATGAATAGGATGCTTCATTGACAGGAGTGAATAATGATAAAAAAAACTTAATAACATAAACCATGAATTTTTAAAGAATTAATCATTTTAAAAGTAATCGTTAAAACCTGTCTAAAGAAAATTACTACAAATATATGATATGTTTTCAAGGATGTTCTTTGCAATGTCATTTATAATAATAATTTATCAAAAAACAAAACTAAAAGCCATGTAAATCCCCAACTGTGCAGAATGATTAAATTGACTGATGGTTTGCATGTATAATAGTTAAACCATGAAAATATTGCTCTGTCTCCTCATTCATAAAATGAGTAAATATTCATAGAATATTAGTGTAATAGTTAATATTGATTGTCAACTTAATAGTATCTAGAATCACATAGAATATGATATTCTGGGCATAACAATGAGGGATTATCCAGGTTAAGTTAGCTTCTGGGTATACCTGTGAAGGAATATCTAGATTACCCTAAAGTCAAATGGGAAAACCCAGCTTCATTATGGGCAACACCATTCCATGGACTAAGGTCCCAAACTCAACAAAAAGGAGAAAGGGAAATGAATACTGGAATTCATGGTTCTCTCTCTCTCTCTCTCTCTCTCTCTCTCTCTCTCTCTCTCTCTCTCTCTCTCGATTGTTGACTCAACTTGACCAACTGCCTTAGGTTCCTGCTGCTCTATTTTCCCTGGCATGATGGACTGTATGTCCTGGTACAATAAGTCAAGATAAATCCCTTTCTTCCTTAAATTGCTTCTGTCTGGTATGTTTTCACATCAACTGCACAATTAGCTACTACAATTGGTAAATGCAAAATTCAGGTTATGGATAGTCTCTGAAAACAGGAAGTGGTCTATTTTTAAATGCATATTTGTATATATAAAAGAACGTATGGAAAATACAGGAAAACATTGCTAGTTACTTCTCAGCAGTGAAACTATTATTAGCAATGTATTTACATTCCCTTCTCTTACAATCTTTCTACAGAAACATCTGCTTCTTCTATAGTCAAAGGAAAAGTAACTTTAGTATAGGTCTTGTCCTGAACAGAAATTGCTCTCATTTTCAATAACAGTATATGTGTACATAAAGAATATCCTTCCTACTCACAGTGTATTTGGAGCAACTGAAATTCATCCTCTGCCTGTTCACTGCCTTTTCCTAGCAGCCAAGCATCTCCAGTCTCTCTGAATCTTCCCCTCTGCTAACAAACTTTTTCTGCACACGAGTTAGAAGGACCCTAGTGACAGATATATCTTTCCCTTGCCCCAGAATTTCCTGTGGCTTCCTGTTACACTTGAACAAAGCAGATGCCGGGGTCCACATGACTCGTTCTATTCTGTCTCCTACCACTGTTCATTTCTCAGTTCATTTTGACCTCTTGCTTCCATGCCTCGGGACCTCCTATCTCTGTTCTCACAGCTGGGATTATACTTCCAGTGTTCCTTCATTTGTTCTCATCCTCATTCTGGTCTCCACTGAAATTCATCTATTTAGAATTACCTTCTGTAAACATTCTTTCAAGGAGAACCCTTTAAAACTTCCCTTACCCTATCTCCTTACCCTATCTCGTATCTCTCCCCAACACACCCTCATTACTATACAATCTATTCTTCTTTTCTGTTTTATTTCATTTTGTGTACTTTTGCTTATCTGTTTGGCTTTAGAGGATCTAGCCATGTAGAACTGGCTGGCCTAGTCCTTTCTATATAGTTCTAGCAGGCTTGGAACTCATGGATACCTCCTGTCTTTATCTCCTGTGTGCTGGGATTACATGTGTGCACCACTACACTGGACTACATATTCATTTTTGTCTAATTGTCTCAACTTGTGAAACATGACCCTTCCAGGGGAGGATCTCATTTCAGTCATCCTGCATATCATATATTTACATCATGATTCATAACAGCAAAATTATCATCATAAGATAACAACAATAATAACTTTATGGTTGAAGGTCACACAACCTGAGGAACTGTATTAAAGGGTCCCTGGCATTAGAAAAGTTAGGACCACTGATTTACGGTATGTCAACTTTGACCAGAATGCAAGTTCTATAAAAGCCAGATTTGGCTGGTTTGTTTTCATTGCTGTAATAACCATTGGCTAGAGAGGGCCCAGATTAGGGATTCCATACCTAGGTTTAACTTAATGAAGAAAGTTTTCAAGAATGGCTTCAAGATTTTCTCACATGACCAAGGTTCCAACTGTGGTGTCAAGAGCTGCCCGGGTGTGGAGAGAAGAGCTTCCGTGTGTCAGGTATGGTTAAGCCGTGAGGACAGCATGCTTTCTCTCCATCATTCCCACACAGTTCCCTAACATGCTTTTTAATTCAAATGCTGTCTCTAGTTGCCACACTATGCTTCTCACTTGCATTAGCATCTAACGAGCATGCTGCTGTGAAACAGGAATGTGTATTTATTCTTTCTAGCAACAAATGAAGAGACCTGAAAAAACATGTTATTTTAAGGAAAAATGCACACGTGGGGAGATTTCTCTTTAGAGAAATATGTAAAAAAGATTTCTCTTTGAGCTTTAAACAAAACACAGCCCAACACAAGACAGGGAAAGCATGAGACAGAGAAGGGAGAACTGAATAATTACTTAAGTTTCTAGAAGCTTCAAGTCCTGGCCCCACGAACAGATGAACAATGAACAACTTGTTTGTGCACCATCTTGGCAAAAACACATAGCTTGGGTAGGCATGACTCAGACCAAGGAACAGGACAGGCAACAGTTATTTGGCAGATCCACCCACCCAGGCAGGCAGACAAGCACACAGGTCTCTCGTTTGTCGGTGATGTAGAGCAAACATGTGAATCCAGAAAAGGCTGAATTTTAAAGCAAAACATACACTAACCCCCACGACTGACTAAAAGGAACCTGAGTCTGTGAAGAAGTTGCTAAAGAAGGGAACTCCCCAGTGGTGTTATCTGTGGCGCAAACTTCTGGGACTCCCGGTTACTAAAACAACAGAATAATTTGACTGTGAAAATGTGCTCAATTTAGGAAGTTCTGAGAGATTAAACGTTACTAGCAGAGTCGTTGCTCACTGTCACAGGCAGGATTCATTATTAAGAAATTAAGACATGGGTTAACTCAGCGAGCAAAATGTTTTACCATGCAAGCTATAAAAAGAAAGTTCAGATCTGGAGAGCTTTGTCAATTAAAGCCATAGTACAGTGCATTCCAACAACAACTTTGAGACAAAGACGAGGGAATCACTAAAAGCTCATCAACCTGTCCTAACAGTAGTGAGGAGCGGGAGAGACACACACACATACACACACACACACACACACACACACACACACACATGCATACACTATACATACACAACATGCATATCACACACACAAACACACACTTTATACATATACAACATGCACATTACATACATATAACACATGCACATCCACACATAAGCATACACTATACATACACACCATGTGCATCACACACACAAACACACACATATACACACAAGCATACACCATACATACACAATATGCACACCACACGCATGCCACACAAACATACACTTTATACATATACAATATACAATATATTACACATGCACCACATACACATACACACACAAGCATATACTTTATACATATACAATAAGTGCAACACACACACACACACACACACACACGAAAAGCAGGAGGGACCCTGTTTCAAACAAAATGGAAGGTGAGACCTGACACCTCAGGTTGTCTTTTTTGATCTCCACATGTACTCTGGCACACATGTATACAACTCACATACACACATACATATTATGTATTCACAACATGCACATCACACACACACACACACACACACATAAAACAAACATACATCCCTATACACACAAATGAAATGTTTTAAATTTTAATTTAGATTAATCGAATTGTTTAATTTAACAAAAAGGGGGACACAAAATTGTAGATGGGGAAAGGAAGGTGAGCCTGGGAGGAGGGGAGGGAGGAGGGAGGAGGGGGAGGGGGGGGGGGGGGGGGAGGGGGGGGGGGGGAGAGGGGGGGGGGGGGGGGGGGGGGGGGGGGGGGGGGGGGGGGGGGGGGGGGGGGGGGGGGGGGGGGGGGGGGGGGGGGGGGGGAGGGGGGGGGGGGGGGGGGGGGGGGGGGGGGGGGGGGGGGGGAGGGGGGGGGGGGGGGGGGGGGGGGGGGGGGGGGGGGGGGGGGGGGGGGGGGGGGGGGGGGGGGGGGGGGGGGGGGGGGGGGGGGGGGGGGGGGGGGGGGGGGGGGGGGGGGGGGGGGGGGGGGGGGGGGGGGGGGGGGGGGGGGGGGGGGGGGGGGGGGGGGAGGGGGGGGGAGGGAGGAGGAGGGGGGGGGAGGAGGGGGGAGGAGGAGGAGGGGTGGGAAAAGGGGTAAATATGAGCAAATCTCAAAAGTTGTATGAGAGTCTCAAAGAACTAATTAAAAAGTGATAAAAATATTCCTGTTTTCAGTCCCGAGGACAAAACCTAGGGCCTCATGCACACTAAATTTCTGTTCGTCCACAGAGCTATGCTCCAGACCAAGAAGATGAGTGTTGTAGTGGCCTTTCTAGACAGCTACAGGGTCCTTCAAGGTTATGGAGTAGATGTGGCTTTACCAATGCCTGCCATAAAAGGCAAACAGATGTGTGGAGGAAGGGAGACTGGGAGTGAATAAGGAGTGTTCCACTTCCGTCCTGTTACCTGTACAACATGATTCTGTGTTGCCAAATCATCACACATAGAATCTTCCATCCTGTGTTCTCAGGCTTCCGTAGCAGTTATTCATCTGCAAAGCTATGAAATGGTGACCTTTAATTAATGTGCGCTACTTTAGCTCTCATAGCAATTGTAATGTGGCTTTATAATAAAAATACAAGAGAAGTGGTAGCACATAGCTGTCATTCCTAGGGGAGGTAGCGTAATGAGGAACAGAAGAGCATCCTTTTTGAGGTCAACCTGGAATATGTGAATCCCTCACTCAAAACAGAAAGAAATCCAAAAAAGAAAAAAAACCAATCTCATGCTCATGGGGTAAAAGAAGATGACGTTTAGTTTGTATTTGCATGGAAAGTCCAATTCTGAAATAAAAACCTTAAAGTAGAAATTATCTGGGCTACTTCTTTCTTCCTTTCCTTTTTTTTTTTTTTTTTTTTTTTGTTGCTTGGTTTGATTTTGTTTTTTAAAGATGGGGACAGGGTTTCTCTGTGTAGTCCTGGCTGTTCTGGAACTCACTCTGTAGCCCAGACTGGCCTTGAACTCACAGATCAGTTTGCCTCTGCCTCCTGAGTGCTGGGATTAAAAGTATATGCATGTGTGCTTGCCACTATACCTGACTTTATCTCCCTCTCCCTCTCCTTTTCCCTCTCCCTCTCTCTCCCCTCCCTCCCTCCTTCTTCCCTCCTTCCTCCTCCCCTCTCTTTCCTCTCTCTCATTTTGTTTTTGCTTTTTTCCTTTGGTTTTTTCATCGTCTGTGTTTCTGAAAAACAAAAACATAAAAAAAAAAAAAACAAGGAAAAACATTGAACTACAAAATCTTTGCCAGAATAAATACTAACCCATTGTTCCATTCTTCAAAATGCAATGCCAAATTCAGCTCCCCATTAGACACTAGCACTTTCCACTGACTCCAATTACAAATAGGCAGATACTTGAACAAAAGCCTATGACACACAGTAACTTGAGCTGCAGGCTTGATACAGCAGAACCAAGGTCAAAATCTTCCCTGAGCATACACACATGGCCTCTGAAAGGACATCTACTCATCAGATGGCCGTGCTGACTAAACCTTCCAAGGAACTTGCCTTGGGGGAGGCAGGACCAACCATAGGCCTGTATTCAAACACCTACAGTGGATTTTCCCTCTGTGCCCAATTTACTTGGAATTTCCCAAATACTAAGCAATCATTTTCTTATTGCATCATTTCTGGCAAACTCTGCATGGTGATATCACTTCGTTGGGATGCAAAAAATAAAAAAGACAAGAATATCTAAATATATCCCCTAGAATTCAGCAATTTGTTCATCCATTCACATATTATTTGGGAATTTAAGTCCTTAATTAGATCCACAGTATTGATTTTAAAAAAATTCACTTTTAATTTCTGTCTTTTTATCTCATAGAAAAAAAACATCTGCAAAATAAAACTTGCACAGTAACTCCCTGGTGACGAAGACATAGTGTTGGAAGCAGGAAACCAATTCATGAACAAGCCCCTAAGCATGACATCCAGGACATAATAATGCACACTATCTATTCTGATCAGCAACGTCTTCTCAACAAAATTAAATGATAACTTTTTTCTTAAGAACCATGAGAATTTCCCCCCACTGTCCTAAGAACTCTTTCCCCTCTCCATAATTAATTTATTTACTCATTCATTTTACATCCTGATAGCTGCTCCTGCCTCACAGTCCCCCCTTCCCAGAGTACCTCCCCTTATCCCCCTCCCCTTCTCCTCTGAGAGAGTGGGCTCCCCCAGCGTATCCTCCCACCCTGGAACATCACATCTCTGCAGGCTTAAATGCACCCAGTCCCACTGGGGCCAGACAAGGCAATCCAGTTAGAAGAGTTGGGGGCAGGATTGAAGGCCGTGAAAGAATAGGAACTCTACAAGAAGACCTACAAAGTCAACCAGCCTGGCCCCTGGAGGGCTCGCAGACAGTGAGCCACCAACCAAAGAGTGAGCACAGGCTCAACCAAGGCCCCGGCACATTACAAATGTCGCAGATGTGCAGCTCGGTCTCCATGTGGGTCCCCCAACAACGGAGCAGGGGCTATCCCCTAAAGCTATTGCCTGTCTATGGAATCTGTTCTCCTAGGAACTCTTAGCTCAACTTCAAAATAGCAAAACTAAAACTACCAGTGCTGGCAAGATGGCTCAGAAGTTCATGGCACTTCCTTATCCGGAAGATCGGTGTTCAGTTTCCAACACACACATGGTGTCCACAAGTGTCAACAATTCCATTTCCAGGGGATCCAATGCCTACTCTTCCTCTGAGAGCATCACATACATATACACATACACATACACACACATACCACACACACAGTGTTCTGAGAGCTATACACACACACACATACACACACACACACAATGTTCTGAGAGCACCACACATACACATATACACAATGTGATACACATACACTCATATAGTGACGAACATCAAATCGTATGAAATAAAATAAATCTTAATAAATTATGAAACAAAAGCCTACCATATCTTCTTTACATAGGTCTTCATGATTGTCATATTTGTTTCTTTTTAGTGTTTTGGTAAACAAGATCTAAAACTGTCTCCCACATTTTCACGGTGGTGGATACTATCCATTCTAGCTCACTGAGAAAGAAATTCAGATACCAGCCTCTGTAAGTAATTGTGTACCAACATGTCCAGCTTTAAGCTCATTATATCTAGAAACATTTCCTGTCTCTCACCACACCCTCCTCTTCCTTTGTAGGCCCGGGTACTAAATATTCATTTAAGGCAAAACGTCACAGCATTTTTAATCAGTAGGAAATAGGTATGGAATTTTCCCCTTGAACTCTGACATCAGTCACACATGGCCGTTATTTATAAACCGAATGACAGAGACAGAAGAAATCTATTATCCTGTTGACTCTTTTTGTCATAAACTGTCCACACAGCTGATCTATGCAGATGTTATATAGTCTCCCCATACATTTCAAGTTTGTTTGAAATGTCAAAGAGTTTTGATGTTTTGGGTTTTACACTTCGTGTATTTCTTCTCCTTGTGTGTTATGGTGTCTGCCAAGCACCAAATTTAGCACCTCTCAGAGCTTTTTTGAGCCTGCCCCAAACAAAAAGCACTAGAAATTACTGCAGACAAGTTGGCCTTGTGAGATTTCCAAACGAGTTCCCAAACCAGAAAAACTGACTGAGATAAATTTAGAACACTTGGGGTCTTTGAGAGTCTCTTTCAATACATTTCAGTGATTGGCAAGGTAAACACACACACACACACACACACACACACACACACACACACACACACATTCAATGTCTCACCTCTGAATAACAATAGTTTGCAATGAGTTGTACAAGAAAAAAACCTCTGCTTTGTTGAGAAATAACATATTTTCATTCAGAAGTCATAGCAGGTTCAGAGAAGAGGTTTAAATTTTGTCACCTTTACATATTTTATTATACTACTAGCTTTTTCATAACAATGTTTATTTTCCTAAGGTTTTTACTGAGACCCACAATCAGACCAATTGTTTAAAATTAGTATTATTGTAGTAAATAACTACTTTGTGAGTTACAGGTTGGATAAGGTATTTGTGGTATGGAATCACTTATGGTAGTGAATTCATTTCAGAGCGATCAATAAAGCACTACATCTATCTACAGCTCATCAATCAGTAGGAAATGATTTCAATGAAATAAACTGTTTATAGAATACCAGGAATGCCATGGGTATTTCTGGAAAGCAAAATGTCAATATGTTAGGAATTCATGCCTTTTGGCATGATTCATGCCTCATAACAAATTCCAGGAATCTTTTACGACATATTATATCTAAAACAAGCAATTTTTATAAATATATTAAAAGTACTCAGAATGCTAGCATGTGTACAAGTGAAAAGTTACAAATAAATTACCCCGTAATAAGGAATAGCTCCTGAAATCATGGACAGTCACTTAATTAACTGTTATGAAGCAACCAAGTAGTATACCGAAGTTTTTAAAGTTATGGCGATGTATTTTGGAGTCAAAATTTTGGAGACTGAGTTTGAGTCTGGATTCTGGTGCTTTATTTAGATATATGAAACCAGTAATAACCTTTAGATGTATACATTTCAAACATCTAGGTAAGTGTTGTTAGTAAAACTGTTAGGGAGAGAAAGGAGAGAATGTAAAACGTTTCATGCACTATGAAGTATGTATGTAAAATGCACGTGGAGCAGAACTGAACTGAATTGGTCTCACAGCTCCCTGTACCCAAATCCTGTGGGGGAGGGAGCTGGAACCTCAGAAGTGTGGACAATCCTAAGAACTCAGAGGAGACAACTACTTTTTGCCCACATTCCTGACCAAAAAAGAAACTGCCTCGTACCATCTGTGTTGTCTGGGCACAGGAACCTAGGAGCAGTTAGGGGCATGACCCATCTCGTTTCTGCCTGCACCAAGAGCTAAAAGCCAGGCACCAGGAGCACCTATACACCTGAGAGAAGAGGTAAGACCAATTCTTCTGTGTCAAGCAACCCGCCTGGAGGCTTCAGACAAACCCTGGAGCAGCTCTCTGTTCCCAAATCCTGCTGAGAGAAAACAGGTCTACAGGAGTGCTGACACACAGGCATATGGGGGCTCAAGCCACTGTCAGAGACAGCAAGACAAGCTAACACCAGAGACAACCTGATGGCGAGAGGCAAGCACAGAAACCTAAACAGTAGAAACCAAGACTACTTGGCATAATCAGAGACCAGTTCTCCCATCAAAGCAAATACTGGATATCTAAACACACCAGAAAAGCAAGATTTAGATGTAAAATCACATTTTATAATGATAATGGAGGACTTTAAGGAGGACATAAATAATGCCCTTAAAGAAATACAGTACAACATAAGTAAACAAGTAGAAACCCTTAAAGAGGAAACACAAAAATCCCTTAAAGAATTATAGGAAAACAAAACCAAACAGGTGAAGAAATTGAACAAAACCATCCAGGATTTAAAAATAGAAATAGAAACAATAAAGAAAGCACAAAAGGAGACAACCCTGGAGATAGAAAACCTAGGGAAGAGATTGGGAGTCTAAGATGCAAGCATCATCGACAGAATACAAAAGATAAGAATCTCAGGGGCAGAAAATACCATAGAAAATATCTACACAACTCTCAAAAAGATAAAGTAAAATGCAAAAAGTTCCCAGCCCAAAACATCCAAGAAATCCAGGACACAATGAGAAGACCAAACCTAAGGATAAAAAGTATAGAAGAGAGTGAAGACTCAAGACTTAAAGGGCCAGTAAATATCTTCAACAAAATGATAGAAGAAAACTTCCCTAATCTAAAGAAAGAGATGCCTATAAACATACAAGAAGTCTACAGAACTCCAAATAGATTGGACCAGAAAAGACACTCCTCCTGTCACATAATAGTCAAAACACCAAATGCACAAAACAAAGAAAGAATATTAAAACCAGTAAGGGAAAAAAGGTCAAGTAACATATAAAGGGAGACCTATCAGAATCACACCAGACTTCACACCAAAGACTATGAAAGCCAGAAGATCCTGGGCAGATGTCATACAGAACCTAAGAGGACACAAATGCCAGCAAACTCTCAATTAACATAGATGGAAAAACCAAGATATTCCATGACAAAGGCAAATTTATACAATATATTTCTGCAAATCCAGCCCTACAAAGGAAAATAGATGGAAAACTCTAACACGAGGAAGGAAACTACACCCTAGAAAAAGCAAGAAAGTAGTCAATCTCCTTGCAACAAAGCCAAAAGAAAACAGACACACAAACATAATTCCACTTCTAACAACAAAATTAACAGGAAACAACAATCGCTATTCCTTAATATCTCTTAACATCAATGGACTCAATTCCCCAATTTAAAGACATAAATTAACAGACTGGATATGTAAAGAGGACCCAGCATTTTGATACATACAGGAAACACACCTCACAGACAAAGACAGCCACTACCTCAGAGTAAAAGGCTGGAAAACAACTTTCCAAGCAAATGGTCCAAAGAAACAGGGTGGAGTGGGGATTCTAATATCGAATAAAATTGACTTTCAACCAAAAGTCATCAAAAAAGATAAGGAAGGACACTTCATATTCATCAAAAGGAAAATCCTCCAAGATAAACTCTCAATCCTAAATATCTATGCTCCAAATGCAAGGGCACCCACATTCATAAAGGAAACCTTACTAAAGCTCAAAGCCCACATTGCATATCATAGAATAGTATGAGATTTCAACACTCCACTCTCATCAATGGACAGATCATGGAAACAGAAATTAAACAGACATAAAGAAAAACTAACAGAACTTATGAACCAAATGTAGTTAACAGATATTTATAGAACATTTCATCCTAAAACAAAAGAATACACCTTCCTCTCAACACCTCATAGTACCTTCTCCAAAATTGACCATATAATTGGTCACAATTCAGGCCTCAACAGATACAAGAAGATTGTAATTATCCCATGCATCCATTCCATTCACCACGGACTAAGGCTGGTCTTCAATAAAAACAAAAACGACAGAAAGCCCATATATACATGGAATTTGAACAATGCTCTACTCAATGATAACTTGGTCAAGGAAGAAATAAAGAAAGAAATTAAAGACTTTAGAATTTAATGAAAATGAAGGCACAACATACCCAAACTTAAGGGACACAGTGAAAGCAGAGCTAAAAGGGAAACTCATAGCTCTGAGAGCCTCTAAAAGGAAACAGGAGAGAGCATCCTTTAGGAGCACGACAGCACACATAAAGTTCTAGAACACAAATAAGCAAACACCCCAAAGAAAAGGAGAAGTTAGGAAAGAATCAAACTCAGGGCTGAAATCAACCAAGGATAAACAAAAAGGACTATTAAAGAGTTAACCAAACCAGGAGCTGATTCTTTGAGAAAATTAACAAGATAGATAAACCCTTAGCCAGATCAACCAGATGGCACAGAGAGTGTATCCAAATTAACAACAACAAAACAAACAAACAAACAAACAAACAAAAGGGTTGACATAACAATAGAATCTGAGGAAATTTTAAAAAATCATCATATTCTACTACAAAAGTCTACATTCAACAAAACTAGAAAATCTAGAGGAAATGGACACTTTTCTAGACAAATACCAGGTAACCAAATTAAATCAAGATCAGATAAACCATCTATACAACCCCATAACTCCTAAAGAAATAGAAGTAGTTATTAAAATTCTCCCGACCAAAAATAAATGTCCAGGACCATATGGGTTTAATGGAGAATTCTATAAGAACTTTATAGACGGCCTAAAAACAATATTCTTCAAACTATTCCACAAAATAGAAACAGAAGGAACACTACCCAATTCCAATTATGTTCATACAAAGATACAACAAAGAAAGAGAACTTCAGACCATTTTCCCTTTTGAATATCAATGCAGAATACTCAATAAAAGTCTTGTAAACCGAACCCAATAACATTTCAAAACGATCATCCATCATGATCAAGTAGGTGTCATCCCAGGGATGCAGGGATGGTTCAATATATAGAAATCCATCAACTTAATCCACTATGTACACAAACTCAAAGGGAAAAAGAAAAGCACATGATCATTTCATTAGCTGCTGAGGAAGTATTTGACAAAATTCAATGCTCCTTCATTATAAAAGTCCTGGAAAGATGAGGAATTCAAGGCCCATACCTAAACATATTAAAAGCAATATACAGCAAACCAGTAGTCAACATCAAACTAAATGGAGAGAAACTTGAAGCAATCCCACTAAACCCACTATTTGCAGTACACTTAAGTGACCCCAAAAGTTCCACCAGAAAACTACTAAGCCTGATAAACAACTTCAGCAAAGTGGCTGGGTATAAAATTAACTCAAACAAAACAATAGCCTTCTTCTACTTAAAGGATAAATAGGCCGAGAAAGAAATTAGGGGAATGACACCCTTCACAATAATCACAAATAACATAAAATACCTAGGTGTGACTCTAACCAAGAAAGGAATAGATCTGTATGACAAGAATTTCAAGTCTCTGAAGAAAGAAATTGAGGATCTCAGAAGATGGAAAGACTTCCCATGCTCATGGATTGGCAGGATTAATATAGTAAAAATGGCCATTTTGCCAAAAGCAATCCACAGATTCAATGCAATCCCCATCAAAATACCAACTCAATTCTTCATAGAGTTAGAAAGGGCAATTTGTAAATTTGTTTGGAATAACAAAAAAACCCAGGATAGTGAAAACTATGCTTAACAATAAAAGGATTTCTGGGGGAATCACCATCCCTGAACTTGTCAAGCAGTATTTCAGAGCAATAATGATAAAAACTATATGGTATTGGTACAGAGACAGGCAGACAGATCAGCGGAACAGAATTGAAGACCCAGAAATGAACCCACAAACCTATGGTCACCTGATCTTTGACAAAGGAGCCAAAACCATCCAATGGAAAAAAGGTAGCATTTTTCAACAACTGGTGCTGGTTCAACTGGAGGTCAGCATATAGAAGAATGCAGATA
Organism: Rattus rattus; assembly: GCF_011064425.1. Classification (NCBI taxonomy): domain Eukaryota; kingdom Metazoa; phylum Chordata; class Mammalia; order Rodentia; family Muridae; genus Rattus; species Rattus rattus. Next base: position 219,507,760 of record NC_046155.1, on the reverse strand, counting down.
GATCCATTCTTATCACCCTATACAAAGCTTAAGTCCAAGTGGATCAAGGACCTCTACATCAAACCAGATACACTCAAACTAATAGAAGAAAAAGTGGGGAAGAGACTCGATCACATGAGCACTGGGAAAAAATTTCGTGAACAAAACACCAATGTCTTATGCTCTAAGATCAAGAATGGACAAATGGGACCTCATAAAACTGCCAAGCTTCTGTAAGGCAAAGGACACTGTCATTAGGACAAAATGACAGCCAACAGATTGGGAAAAGATCTTTACCAATCCTACATCTGATAGAGGGCTAATATCCAAAATATACAAAGAACTCAGGAAGTTAGACTCCAGAGAGTCAAATAACCCTATTAAAAATTGGGTACAGAGCTAAACAAAGACTTCTCAGCTGAGAAATATTGAATGGCTGAGAAGTGTCTAAAGAAATATTCAGTGTCCTTAGTCATAAGGGAAATGCAAATCAAAACAACCCTGAGATACCACCTCATACAAGACAGACTGGCTAAGATAAAAAACTCAGGTGACAACAGATGCTGGCAAGGATGTGGAGAAAGAGGAACACCCTCCATTGTTGGTGGGATTGCGAACTGGTACAACCACTCTGAAAATCATTCTGGGGGTTCCTCAAAAAATTGGACATTGTACTACCTGATGACCCAGCTATATCTCTCCTGGGCATACACCAAAAAGATGCTCCAACATACAACCAAGACACTTGCTCAACTATGTTCATAGCAGCCTTATTTATAAAAGCCAGAAGCTGGAAAGAACTCAGATGCCCTTCAACAGAGGAATGGATACAGAAAATGTGGTACATCTACACAATGCAGAACTACTTAGATATCAAAAACAATGACTTCATGAAATTCATAGGCAAATGGATGGAACTAAAAAATATCATCCTGAGTGAGGCAACTCAATCACAGAAAAACACACATGGTATGCACTCACTGATTAGTGGATATTAGCCCAAAAGCTCAAATTTCCCAAGATACAATCAGACCACATGAAGCTCAAGAAGAGGGATGACCAAAATGTGGATGCTTCACTTCTTTTAAAAGGGGGAACAAACATATTCATAGGAGGGAATATGGAGGCAAAGTTTGGAGCCTAGACTGAAGCCATTCAGAGCCTGCCCCACATGGGTATGCAGTCCATGTATATACCAAAACTAGATAAGATTGATGAAGCTAAGAAGTGCATACTTACGAGAGCCTGCTATAGCTGTCTCCTGAGAGACACAGCCAGAGCATGACAAATACAGAAGTGAATGCTAGCAGCAAACCATTAAACTGAGAATGAGATCTCTGTTGGAAGACATAGAGAATGGCTTGAAAGAGCTGGAGGGACTTGCAACCCCATGAGAACAATGATGCCAACCAACCAGGGCTTCCAGGGATGAAACCACTACCCAAAGACTATGCATGGACTGACTCAAGGCTCCAGCTGCATACGTAGCAGAGGATGGTCTTATTGGGCACCAAAGGAAGGAGAAGCCCTTGGTCCTGCCAAAGCTGTGCCACTCAGTATAAGGGACTGTTGGGGGGTGGGGGTGGGAGGAGGTTGGTTGGGGAGAGGAACACCATTATAGAAGAAAGGGAGGGGGAGGGGATAAGGAGCGTATGTCCAGGAAACCGGAAAAGGGAATAACATTTCAAATGTAAATTTTAAAAAATGCACATACATACAGGAAAGAACTGAAAACAAAACATAAGTTAGCTCCAGGGAACAAACTCTATAGGGTACATGCAAGCTTATTTTTAAAAGTAAAGCATTATTTTGACCACTAAAAAGAATTGTATATTCAACTGTTTGGAATTTAAAATTAGCATAAGCAAAAATGTATTCTTAGAATCTCTGACTTTTGGTAGTTTCCTGTCTGCCCCTAGCCATATTTTTGCTTGCATAGTAGTCTCTGAGCATGCTACTGTATTCATTTCTCCTTTTCCTCCCTCTCTCCTCAACAAGACAGACCATTGCCATCTCTTAGAGATACTGGAAGTGGGAGCTCCCCTGGGAAGATGTTTCTAACTTCCCTCCTGCATTCCACACTAATCTTCCTGGTGTGCAACTTGTTCAGGGTGGGAATAGCATCACCATAACAACATATTAAACATTCACTAGGGTTTCACCCTATCATATATAACCTACTATGACATTCTCATTGAAGCCCTATGAATCAGAAACTGTCCTTATCATCATTTGAAAGCTGAAAGTTTGGCACTCAGGAAAGGTTAAGGATCCTAATCCCAATTCCCAGGCTTGTAACCACAAGGCCTTGAGAACTTATTCTTCTTTATACCCTTAAGCTTAATAATTTAGCATACAAAAGAAATTAGTACTACCTAAACTCAGCTGGACCCTTTCAAAAAAAAATTGCCTATATATTTTCTATCATCTTTGTTACTTAAAAGCCTTATTGCTTTTTATTACTTCCTTAACTACTTTTTTGATCCCTGACGTGCTGTGTGTGCACACTTCTGAAGAAACAGTTGTGAGAAACAGTGCTCAGTGTGCTGGTCCACGGTCCATACGTTTGCCAGAGTAGCACATATGGCCAGTGCTCTGAAGCACAGACACACAGCGTCCAGGGAGAATGTTGTACAGGAGTTTTTCTTGAGAAAGTGATGTGGTACAGGTGGGAAAGGAGGTTCAGACACTCAGAACTTGAGTCTAACCCAGGTTAACGTGAGGCTATTTGCCACTGAGAAGGCAAATGTCTATAAATTTAAAGTTCAGTAAAAATGATCTAAGGTGAAGATGTAAAGTAAGGAACGATCAGCCTGGGACATGATTTAAACATCAAACGGAATAAGATCTCCACAGAAGTGACTGTAAAAGTCACGATCTTGTTTTGATTTATGTATGAAGAAGAACAGCACGGGAGCCACTGGGAAGAGCAGTGGTGAAGTCTGCAGGTAACTGAGTGGATCCGGTCTATCAAAGTGAATGAGTGATCAGGGGGGTCAGACGCTGTCAATAGGTCTGATGAGATGGGGAAAGAGTACTGACTACGAGTGACCAGCCATGACAATCATGAATGGCTTTCACCATCTTAATGGAACGGGCAGGTCAAAAGCCAGACTGAACTGAGTTCAAGAGTGAATGGAAGCAGACAAATTGGTGATGTGAATGCAGAGGAAAAATGAAGTGATAGTTTTTTAGGAAGAAATTGGAGACAACAGATGCTTTTCTTTATATTTTCTCATCACAAAGGCACATTTAAATATAATAAGAGTAGCACAGGAGAAAAGTCCACTAAGAATGCAAAACAGTGAAGGAGAAGAAAACTGAGGCCAAGCCTGTGGCTGTAGAAGAAGATAAAGGAACAGGTACCGGGGTAATAGGATTGACCATTCATTCGAGTTCAAGCAAGGCATCCATAGCAACAGACATAAGAAATAATATGTGTAGATATGAAAACTCAGGATATAGCATGGTAGAGCTTGTATAAGATCCCTTCATCACAACTACTTTCCAAATAAAGCAGAAAGCTGAATCGATTGGGAATAAAGGTAAGTGGGAACATTTCATAAACTCGAGGAGCAAAATTAATACATGAAGCAATCATTAACAAGACCAGATGGATGTCCTCAGGACATTTATGGTGATTGGCTGATAAAACAGAAGGACCCTTGATATCAGTAGAGCTTAGTTTAAAATGAAATGTTGGGGCGATTTTCTTAGGCCCATAGAGAAATGTATTTGCAGAGTTGGAAGACAGTTGAATAATAATTGAACTGGTTTTAGGAGAGAATAAGGGAGAGGAGAGCAAGGGAGTTGAAAAAGAGTGAGAAATAGATAATGCAAAATAATGGATTAAAGAAAAAGAGAAATTGCATGTCCTTCTAGACCTGTATACTATTGTTGAACTAAAAGAATTGGAGAAAGTTAGAAAAAAAGCAGAAGGGGGTATTCAGAGAGCAAGATGCTTGAGGTGTTGATAATTAAGCTCTTAGAAATGACAACGATTATATGGCAAGGCCAAGAGTTTGACTATGAGAGTTATTATGAGAGAAATAGTTCAGGTATGGATGGCTCTTGTAGGTAGTATGAAAATCATACGGAGTTTATGATGGGGAGAGTGACCAAGAGAATACAAGAGTAACAGGAAGTCTTTGAAGAAAATACTGACTGAAAGAGGATTCTACATATGATAGCAACAGGATAAGAGACAGACTGTTCAAGGAACTGGAGGTTCCAACACGAATTTAAGGGAAAGGATCAATTGATTGAAGGACAATGACTTGTGTTACAGGATATTTGATCATACTATGAACCCTGAAATTGTGTTATTTGCTGAAAAGCCCTGTTTCTAGTTGTGGTATGGCTCAGTCTTAGTACACACCTTTAATACCTCTGAATAGAACACAAACATGCCCTTAGTACATATCTTTAATGCAAACAGTGAAGGTAAATTTAGTTTGTAGAAGGAAGCTCCCATGTTTGAAACTGATTTCTAATGGAGTGGCAGACAAAGTGGTGAATCAGAGAAAGATTTGACAAAATAGGACATGCCCAGCTCTCATGAGAAGAGAGAGGAAAGGGAAGCTCCTTTAGAGAGAGCAGTGCAGAGAAGAGAGAGAGTTTTACCAGGACATTTATAGAAAGCAGGTTGAAGAGAGAACAAGATAGACACAGGCAAACACAGAACAAACCAGAGAACGAAAAGAAGCCAGAAGATTAAAACAGATCGCCACGGTTACTTTGAGGACAAGCAGATCAATGCAGGAGAAGCTATCAGAGATGCCGGTTTGAATCATTTAGCTTCGAGAGGAGTTTGAGCCAGAGCAGCTGTGTTGAACCAGCCAGCCAGAGTTCAGAAAGAAACAGGAAGGATGAGCTTATCCAGCTGTAAGTCTCAGAGGCTGACAACATTCTAGGTCTAGATTAGATTGTATGGAGGCTCCCAAGACTAGATGTAGGTCACTAGACTGAGGCAGAAAGCTTAGAGAGGACCATTAATCAGGAGAATAAAAGTTACTTTTGGAGGATGAAGAGAAGAGCAAGACCACAGTGGCCACCGGTACAAAGGTAAAGAAGAAAAGTGACTTTTTGGACAGAAGCAATGCAATTACATTTCTTGCTTTCAAGTTCAAACTCACGCTAACATCCCACATTCATCTGGAGGCTGGTCACCAACTGAACTAAGAAGCTTTCTTTTTGGTTCTGAAAATAAGGAAAACAATTGCAACTGAATGGTGGTAAAGAAACACTGTAATGTTGTGAGTGGATATACTGGCGCACTGTTAAGCCACAGTCTTTCACAAATGGGAAGGTGGAGAGAAGCCAAAGAATGTTAACCATCAGTCATAAAACAAGCCAGAAGCTATACTCTGACTCTATAAAATGAAGGAACTAGGAAAGAAAATGGGGACAGGCTTCGGGGTATGGCTTAGTACAGTACTTAGTTTGAAATCACAAGGACCTAAGCTAGCTCTGAAGCACTCAATTTTGAAAAAAAAAATTATTAGTTATGGAAGATACTTGTCTCAAAGAAAATAGAGGACATCCTTGAGGTGATATTAAAGTGACACATATACTCACATATATGAACATAAATGCACAGACAGACAGACAGAGAAGGAGACAGAGACACAGAGAGACAGAGATAGAGGCAGAGTTTTAAACATAGTGCCAGTGAAAGCCAGAGTACATAGTAGGCCCTGGCTAGCAGAGTTCTAATCGTGGGAGGAGTCAGGATCATACACAGAATGGGGCTAGTGTCTTGGGTGTAACTATTTCCTACTATTGTTTTTCCAATTTGAACAATGGAGAAGGTGTCATGTGACATCCTGGCACAAGTGATACAGAGGGAACATTTTGTGCAAAATCCTAGGCCTTGAAATACAGTTACTTCTGCTGAGAAGCTCAAGCTTAAATTTATTTCAATTGTCGTTAAGTGAAAATTACACATAAATTGACTACCCTACCCAACAGTATCATTCTAGAGCTTTGTGACAAGACAGGGTAGAAAGAATATTGGTAGGAAATCAGAATATTCTAGGAAGAAATAAGTGGGAACCCTGAATTCCCATCTCACCACTCAGGTTCTTGAGTTGGTCAGGTAAGGAAGGAAGCCCCAGGGCCAAGGTCTTCACTCATTAGGACACTGTTTGTATTCCCATTCCCCCCCCCCCAAACACACACACACACACACATACACACACTTCTAGATTCTTTCCAAGTACTTTATTAGACATGTGTTTAAAACTTCAGTCTGGCTACAGCAAGCCCTTACCATAGTCACTAAAAACGTGAAAGAACGTCCAAAATGAGAGAGACTGAAAACTCTGCAAACAGATAGATTACTCTTGTGAGTTATTAGAAAAACACTATAATTCAACTAGTAGTGATGGAAAGTCATTTTCAATAAAGGCAACAGAAGGAAAAAAATACAGATTTTTAAATGAGTGCTTATTTGATTTTTCCTTTTACATAAATGGATTTTATGTACTGAAAAGGTAGCTAATTTTGATAGATCTGCCTGAAACTGGATTTTACAACCGACGGCCATCAGAGCCAGGTTCTCCTTATGATTTCTCTTCTGAAACCTCCAATAGAAGATGACATCAATATTTATGTGAACTGGGAAAAAGAAACGAGGCACAAGGTACATAAAGCTGATTAATGTAAACCGGAGAGGAAAACCCTAAAACCAAATCTAATGACCCATCAAACAAGAGCCACTCTTCCCTTTTAACAATGTGAAGGTTATCAACTGAAAGTCAGCGCTTAAATCACATAAAATAGCAGAAGGGAGCAAATGTGCGGCTCTCAAAAAGTAAAAGTAGTCAAAAACGTCATTAAAATCAAAGAGCTGGAGAATGATAGCGAACTCAGAACAAAACTGGCATCATTCTCCAATTAGCTGAATACCTTAGAGAGGGCTGTGTGCCTGTGTGCCATATTTAAATAAGCTTTCCTTGTAAAATTGCTATATGCCACAATTCAAAAGGCAGCTGAGAAATCACCCTTTTTTAGCGTTACAGATGATAACCTAATTCTAACTATTTTTATCTACTTTGTAATTCAAGGGATGCATGCTATATATTATTTCCCTAAGAGTCAAAATTATATTTAGAATTAAAATTGGTTTTATGTAGTTCAAGTTATTGCTCCCGAAAGCAATGAGTCACGCACCAGAAGTACACAGATTTGGGAGGCAAACACAGAACCATTAACTGCTCAGCAAGAGCTTGCTTAGCCCCTGAGCTTGAAGAATAAGCTTTAAAAAATGCTGTACAGTTAATGTGGGCAGGAACACCAAGGTCACCTCTGTCCTATTTCAAAGGTGCCAAGGGCCTTTTGTCTTCTTTCTTCGGGCCCTTGGATAGAATGGTAATAGAAGAAAGATTCAAACATATTGTAATTACATCCTACATTGTGCTTCATGTGTAAAAGTCATGGTGCCGACCTACCTTTCAGGCAGGTCTTTTTCCTTAGAAAGTGGATTCAATGGTCCCAACACAGTTTTTTCTATTATTTCATAATAAAAAAATGCATGCATATAGAAGAAAGGAGCAGAGCAGAGAGTCAGGGTGAGGCTGTCCATGCAGGCTTTCTACCCATGATCTTGGACTCATTATTATATTGTTTGCCCATCCTCAATTCTATCCAAGTCCACCCCTGCTTGGTTTCTGAGATCAGAGATTGTAAAGGGTAGTATGGTCTAAGGTTGGTAGTAAGGTCTAATGGTAAGGGATAGTATGTTCTAGGGTTGGTAGTAAGGTCTATGGTAAGGGGTAGAATGGTCTAAGATTGGTAGTGTGGTCTATGTATGGTAAAGGGTAGTATGGTCTAAAGCTGGTAGTAAGGTCTATGGTAAAGGGGAATATGGTCTAAGGTTGGTAGTGTGGTCTATGTATGGTAAAGGATAGTATGGTCTAAGGCTGGCATTCAGGTCTATGGTAAAGGGGAGTATGGTCTAAGGTTGGTAGTGTGGTCTATGTATGGTAAAGGGTAGCATGGTCTATCATAGGGGTAGTGTGGTCTAAAATTGGTAGTATGGTCTATCATAAGGGGTAGTATGGTTTGTCATAAGGGGTAGTGTGGTCTAAGACTGATTATCACATACAGCTGAAACATTCAGACCCCCCTCAGCCTTTACAAACATTGTGCTTTTTGCAGGCTCACCTCTCACCATCACACTCACAGAGGGGAATTATCAACCACCTGCTCCATGCCATATGTTGGGCTCATTTTTTTTATGGGTCTCTCATTTAATCCTCATAGAAGTACTGTGAGTGATGGCCACTTCACAGTTGTAAAAATAGAAATATAAGGACCCAAGGATTGTTTCCAAGATGGTATAACCGTTAGGAAAAGGGAAAAGGGCCAGACATAGAACATAAGCTAGAACAACCCTCAATTCCCTACTCTGTCTCCTGTCACTCGTTATTCATTATTCTCTCTCTCTTTCTCTCTCTTTCTCTCTCTCTCTCTCTCTCTCTCTCTCTCTCTCTCTCTCTCTCTCTCTCTCTCTCTCTGCTGTGTGTGTGTGTGTGTGTATGTGTGCACGCATGCCCGTGCATGTGCATGTGTTTGTGTGTGTGTGGTGTGCATGTACATGTCCTGACCATTCCAACTTCTTTCTTCTGTTGCTGAAAAGAACAAATGAAACCTCTAGACCTAACTCTCCTGGACACACATCCTGGGAAATTTGTATCAAAATATTTGAAACCCAAAAGGTCTCCATAAGGATTATTTATTCAGGGAAAATTTAAAGCAACGGATGGTTTACCTCAGTCCCAAAATGTCTTCACATTCAAATAACCAATGGTCCCTACAGAAGATGGCCCTAGATTTGGTCACTAAAATCAAATCGAGTAAGTATGGCTTAGCTGTTACAAATCACCACAGAGGGAAAGAGAAAGCCGAGATGCACACTCGAGTAAAGTCATATTTCAGATCCTGAGTTGGAGCAATAAATAGATCCCAAACGTGGCCAAAGGAATTCCTTCTCCAACACTGTCAACAAACCCTCTTAGGTTAGTTGTCCTGTCAAGACGGTCAGTTTCCAACTTGAAAATAGATCAAGTTACATACAAAAATATTCAGAAAACACTTCAGGGTGACCAAGATGTAGGAACGTCATGGGCTCATTTCCAGAGAGGAAGGTGGTGCCTGGAGATGGGCACCATCCACACTGCACTAAGCTATGTGCCTATTTGTGAGTGAACAAGCAACCCTGGGCTGGAAAAACAGAGAGAAAATAGCAGACCAGCAGTTTTAACAAATCCACAAAGCTGTAGAGACAGAAATGGATTATGAGGCTACTAAGTCAAAATGAGGGGCTGACATTCTGGAGAAGAGAAAATCACAGAGAAGCAAGTTCGGCATTTCAACATTCTGCACATTTCCACTCTTAGCATTTAAAAACACCGAGCTGCATAAAGTAGCAATCAGACAAGCCAAGTGGAAACCCATAGCTTAGTAACTAAAATGGTAACTGGAGACTTGTGCAACAGCATCCTGCTGCAGAGACAACATTTAATAAGAGTGCACACCCGCGAAAAAAAGGGTCTTGGGAAAAATCCCCCAAATTGTCAGTCAAGATAATAAAAGGCTAGGGCTAGAGTCAGGAAGAAACCAGAAATGCAGAAACACAGAAGGACTCAAGACGATGTGGGATCATCTTAGCCTTGATTGGGTCAAAATGATCCAGCCCTCTAACTCACCAGCAGATGGAAGGTTAATCATTTGTGGAGGGAATGAAAATAATCTAAAATTACCATTTTATTTTAAGGCAATCTAAAATTACCAGGCCTACCAGAAGACAGGCCCCAAGCCAAAAATCGAAAGTAAAAGCGCAGACAATAGAAAGGATTACACCGCTAATAAGACAAGGATTGGAATCACTGAGGCACTGGTTTTAAAACAACCATGGTTACTATATTTGCGGAAATTATTAAGATTAGACTCACCAAATTAAGTGCCATCTATGCAAGCAACTGGAATTTTAGAAATGAAAAATAAAATGAAATAAAATAGCAGTTTACAGTTACCTAAGCAATTTCCTAACAAACTCGGAACAACAGAAGTGAGGCACGCTAGCATGGAAAACAGCTTAGTAAAGAATATGTGGCAAGAAAAGGATGGGAAATTCAAGACAGACCACATGCGGAACAACGCAAAGATGTGACATGTTTGCAATTGGAACCCCAGAAGAGCATAAGGGTCAGAAACAGCACTTAAGGAAACATTTGCTAAAAACACATAACGCATAGCCAAGCAATAGATTTGTGAGCTCCTAAGCGGGAAATAGACAAGGAAAACCCATAAGTGAACAAACGGTCGTCACCTATTAACATACACCACACAGTAAACAGTCAAGGAAGCCAGGAAATAAAAGACAAGGACTCAGAAGGAGCAATAATAAAAATGACAGATGACTGGTTGGGGATTTAGCTCAGTGGTAGAGCGCTTGCCTAGGAAGCACAAGGCCCTGGGTTCGATCCCCAGCTCCGAAAAAAAAAAGAACCAAAAAAATGACAGATGACTGTTCCATAGAAACTAAATGAGAGAGGATATATAAAATGAATAATTTTAAAATATAGAAATAACTGGCAGCTTAGAATTCTATACCAGCAAAAAATTAAAAGCGTTTTTTTGGGGGGTGCGGGATGGGTAGAAGGAGAACTAACTCATCTCCAGAAAACTGAAATGAATTAAAAAAAAATTTTTTTTGGAAGAAAAAAAATAAACTCAGTCAAAATAGGAAAACGCGAGCCAAAATGGAGCTCCGATAGGAGAGGTAAATAAGACATCAAGTACAAACAACTGTCAATGGCCTGAAACAATATTAAGATTTTTGAAAAGACGTTAAAATGGAGGAGTGTCAGACATGGAATGTAGGACAGAGATGGAAGGAAATAGAGCAACATCAAAAACAATTCAAGGAACTAGTGTGTTCTGGGAAATAGCATGGTAATAAATTACAGAAGGAAGCCTGCTACACTTTCCAAGGCAATTACTGAGATGGTTGTTTAACAATACAACTAGGTTAGAGAACTAACGTTGGGAGACGTTAAGATTTGGGGGACCACTGGGACAAAAATGAATGTATTTGGCCTGCAAGAAGGACCTGAGCTGTGTACAGGAGAAGGATGGGATCTTGTAGACTCCGTTGTGTGCCACACAGCCCTGACTGTAATGTCATTAGTAGTAAGGCCCTTAAGAGTGACTACCGTGAAGTACAACCCAGTCTGGTGGCATGAGACCCTTCAAAGGAAGATTCACCAGAGAGCTGCTTCACCGACAGTGGGAGGAAGAGTTCTCTTTCTCATTCTCACTGTGATCTTGGACTTCCAGCATCTTCAATGTTATTACCTCTGAGCACATAAATTTCTTTTATTTTAAGCCACCCAGTCTACTGCATGATGCTGCACTGAATTAAGATGGACCTCAGATGTCCTTAACTCTTAATCTCTTCCAAATGGGCTACATTTATAGATCAGAGGACAATGTGAAATTTATGCAGTTCTTCACGTAATCAGATGTGGAAGGGGAAGGCAAATAGGAGGTAAGTAGGTTTCTTAATAGCATCACTGTGTAACAAACTGTAATTCAATGCATGGTTTTTAAAGTGAGCTGTACAAATGAATGTGTCTATACAGTTTTTAAAATGATGAGTTTATAAGGCTCTGATAGAATTTTTAGAACATAATTCTTGTTCTTATTCTTGTTGTGTTGTTTGAAACAAAGTCTCTCTATGTAGTCTTGACTGTCCTGAAACTCACTTTAATTAAAAAAAAAAGGGGGGGGGGTGACCATGAACTCATAGATATCCTCCTGCCTCTGCCTCCTGAGTCAGAATATAAATTCTTAAGGTACTATCTGACTATTACCCTTCTGAAGTCAGAAACTGATGCCTGCTATAGTACATTTTTGCCTTTTGAACAGTTCTAACTTGACTATATTTTCCTAAAACCGCATTATTCATCTATAAATAAAAGCGCACGTCTGCAGTGGTGGCAAATGCCTTTAATCCCAAAACTCAGGAGGCAGAGGTAGGAGGATATCTGTGAGTTCATGGTCAACCCTTTTTTTTTTTTCACTGAGTTCAAGGTCAACCTGGTCCACAGCAGTAGAACCAGATCAGCCAGGACTACACAGAGAAACCCCAACTCTAGGGGGGGAGTGTGTGTGTGTGTGTGTGTGTGTGTGTGTGTGTGTGTGTGTGTGTGTGTGTGTGTGTGTGTACACGCACATGCTCATGTGTGATTAAAGTGCATGTATCTAGTGAAGAGAACAGTGGAATGGGAAGGATTTTTAGTTAATACACTGAGGAAAGAAGAGCAGGGAAAACAGATACAAGTGGGATAAATAGATAATAAATAGAGTTATCTTAAGTACTTGTAATCTGAAAACTTAAACTAGAATACAAAGATTCTTTTCTTTTAAAATCCCACTCTGTACAAAACATACTTTGCTACAGAGACTATTAACAAAAAACATTTTTAAATCTCATGAACTCCATTACCAAGGTAAAACTAACATCATTCTACTGAACAATTCTATTAACAAAAAGAGATAAACAAGGAAAAGAGAGTTTTTAAATTACCACAAAATAAACAATTCTATGTTTATACATAGATTAAAATACGTAAAGCAAAATCAAATAATATTGAGGGGGAAAGTAAATATAAAAATCTACAAAGTATTTGGACAATTCACTATTCTTTTGGTCCATAGCAGACCAAGACTCACACAGAAGGAAACAAAAAGTCAAGATTTGAACAATAAACCTGACCTATTGACCTATGTATAGTTGGTAAACTATCATTTGTAACAATTCCCAAATACATGATTTCTTTCCCAAACCCAGACAGAACATCTGCCAGAGTAGGCCTACATTTATAAAACACTTATATAAACATTTCAGAGAAAATAGTTATCAATCAGCAAAAAAAAAGCCTGAAATATAGTCAAATGTTTGAAAATTCAACATATTTCTGAAAGTAAAGCAAATTATGCTTGAATTATCTAATTACCAAGAAACACATAAGATTTTGGGAGGCACGTGTAACACAGATTTTATAGAGAAAGTTACAAAGGTAAATGCATGTCTTAGGAGACAGGAAGTAAAGGTCAGTGATTGACATGTCCCTTAGAAGAAGCAGAAAAAGAACAATGAGGTCAGGCGCATGAGAGCTGAGTGAAGAAACAAAGACACACCAACTAATAACAGAAAATAAACGGAGAACATTAGTGATGTCAATGCTGCTTGGTGGAAAAAAAATAAACAAGGGTAGGCCTAAAGAAGACCAAAAGGAGATAATATAAGAGACAGATTGCAAAAATATAAGGGGAAGAACCTCTACATAGTCTGAAGATATTGAAAAACACAAGGAGATCTCTAATGACCATATAATACCAATACAGTTGAGTAAGATGAGAAGAAAATCCTTTTGGAAGGGCAATTTATGAAATCTGTCAAAGAAGGAAAAATAAAAACTTGTGAAGCATCTAATTAAAGTGGATGCATAATCTTAAACCTCTATGCAAAGAAAATTCCATACACATATATCTTCACTATAGAATTATGTACAATCTTTAAGGAGAAAAAATAATCATATGAACATAGGAAATAAACAGAAACAAAAGGAAGGACGTTGCCAGCTTGTTTCAATTGCCCTCTGTAACCTTGACTTCAACGCCTGGCAAAGAAATTAAAGGAAGAGAAAATTACAGGATAATTTCTCTTATGAACATGGGTGAAATGTCTTAGAATACTAGCAAACCCCCCCCCCACACACACACACATACTCAATTACAAACATCTATCATGGCCCAAAACATACCTTTTTATTTTTAATAAAAAATTGTTGTTTTATTATTGTTTTATCCACTAAAAGCACAAAAGAGAAAAATGGCCATCACGAATAGGATAATTTACTTGATAAAACTGACTTGTTTGTGACAAAAATGGACACTAGTACAACTTCTGTAACCATTCTTAACCAAGTGAGAAAAGAATAAAATGGACAATGCTTAAAAAGGCAGAAACAAGATTATTCAGGACAACATTAGGGAGTAATACAGCATGTCTGAGGTGCCATTAACTTTGGAACATTGTCCGTTTTCCCCAAGGAAATTCATCTATTAAAGATACAACAAAATTATAACAAAATATTATAATAGGGGATGTAAATGTGGATATATTTATAGGTCAACAAGCTAATTGTAAAATTTATAAAGATACTAAGGTTAAAAAGTAAGCAAGTCAACCCTGAAGAAGAAAAGAAATGCAAAAAATTCAGGCTATGGCGTACAGAGGATGATTCGAAGAGTCTTATAAGGAAGAGAATAAACGCTCTGATATTGGACATAAAACTAGACTTAATCAGCGGCATTGATCTCACTGAAGCAAGTGTAATGAAGCGTAAGCTTTTCAAAAATTATAACAAAAGTAATAACTGCTACAAAAGTCGATTCCTGCTGTTTATGAACCTACGCTTCACTCTGACACAAAATAGTAAACATACGGCTTATTCATTTATCTATAGTTTTACTCATTTCCTCCAAAACTAATTTCTGCTTTGTTGCTATAACAAAATTCCTGACCAAAGATACTTTAGGGAGGAAGGGGTTGTGTAACTCACAGTCCATCACAGCAAGGGATTCATAGCGGCAGAATGGAGGCAGCTGGCCACACTGCATCTGCAGTCAGGAAGTAGAAGATGATGACTACTAACATTCAGCTCTCTTCTTCCTTTTTATTCCTTAGGACTCCAGCCCATGAACTAGAACCACTCACGTTTAGCGGGTATCTTTCTACTTAAATTAACTAATCTAGGTAATTTCTCACAGACCTGTCGAGAGATATGTTTCCAAGGTGACTCAAAATCTCATCAAGCAATCAAGATTAACCATCATAAGCACATTGCCATAATCTTGGGTTATACAAATATTCTTAAATATAACCAAAACATCGTGATACAGGAAACAGATAAAGTGAGCTTTAATAAAACTAAGAACTTCCATTCACTATAGTTATTATTAATGGAAACACAAGCCACAAAATGAAAATATTTATAGTAAAAATGGTAAACAGAATGCCTTTGGCCAGCCACAGACCTATACACATACATTCTCAGTGTGTCTGTGTCCATGTTATGTATATATTTCCCCTATAGCATTGTATTACTCTGACTTAGAAATTCCTCTCCTCCCTATGTAGATACAGAAGTGTGCCAAAATTTTATTTATAGCAAGCTTCAAAACTAGGAATGATTCAAATGTCTCTTGACAGTGGAATGTATAAGGAAACATTGTTGCAAGTCAACAAGCGATTTGTAAAATTTACAAAGATGCAAAGACAAAACTAAGCAAGACAACCTTGAAGAAGAAAGGAAGTGTGGAAAATTCAGGATACTGAATGTCAAGGGTAATTCTAAAGGTCTTGGAATAAAGAAAGTAAGCACTGTGATATTGGACATAGAGATACATTAAGCATAAGATGACAAAGTGAAATCCTTTGCCAAATATAGGCAAGACCAGTATTTTATGAGGGAAGATAAAATATGAGAGGACACCTTTGATTCATTGGTACAACTGGTAAAATAGCAAGGGCACTTGGAGAGTCCAAAGGTCCTGCTATCTTGACCTCTGTAGTGTCTGTGTAGGTATGTTCCCTCTGTGAATGCATTGATCTGCTCAGTTATGACTTGTGTAATTTGCTGAATTCATGTTATTATTCACCAAAGAGAGGAATTTTGTGAAGCCGCTTACGAATGAACACATACACAGAATGGCAATCATCATCATCATCATCATCATCATCATCATCATCATCATCATATCATCATCATTATCATCATCATCTTTATAAAGTGAGACTTTGCTGTCCAACTCCCAACTTTCCATTGTCAGAGAATTTTATTTTACCTAGGTCTGACACCAAAACCTCTAAAGTAAAATACTCCTGTCGTCAACCTCCAGTTTAAGATAAGAGTAAAGAGAAATACCAAATTTCAGGAATTACCCAAGATCCCGGTCATGAAATGATAGAACTGGGATTTAAGTGGCATTAAAGAGTTATTCTGAAGGCTTTTATAAAGTGAGGCCTTTGTCTTATGCAAAGAGCTGCCTCCTAAAGAGCTGTGTCTAGATCAATACTCCACAATGCCTGGTAATCGAAATGTCATGCTTGCCGACCTTTAGATAACTTGAAAGCAACAGGTATTTGCTGCATGGCGGAATTAGGTATGATGCCTGGGACCAGATGCTGGGAATTACAATAAAGTAAGATCTCAAGACCTCTGTGGCACTCTTGGAACATCACCTGCATTTGGGGATAACTTCTCTTGTGTGAGATGGGGTCTATATACCATAATTTCAACGTCAGTGAGATTCTAGCTACCTCAGCATTTTAGGTCTGAGTTTGCATGCATGTCTATGTATTTCTAAGTGGTTTTATCTATGTCACCAAGGATGGCTGGTATGTAAAGATAAAGAACTACATGGATAAGTTTACACACTGTGCTCCTGTACACCTGTGTCCCCGTCATCTGAAACATCTGTAGGAATAACAGGTTTGCTGTTGGAGAAATGGCTCAGCAGTTAAGAGCAACTGTTGTTCTTACAGGCAGGTCAGGGTTGGTTTCATCACTATGTGGTAGCTTATTACTATTTCAAACTCCAGCTCTGGGACATCAGAAATACTCATCTGACTGCTATAAAAAAAACTAGGTACTCACATGGTATACATACATGTAGGCAGGCAAATGCTTACACACATAAAATAAATATTTTTAAAAAGGCAAAGAAATTGCAGGTTTATTAGTGCCTATTAGAATAATGGTTTTGGGAAACGAGTTCCAGGATTTGGGACATTATCTAACACCTGAACAATTCATATTTGAAGAATGGCCGCTCTAAGCCAGCAGGTGGTCAACCATCAGTGATCCACAAGTGTGTCTAAAATGGGGAGGAAAAAAAAGAACTGGCCCATGCATTAAGCATAAAGAATTAAAATGGTAGAAAATCTAAAGATCTAAAAGCAATTTGTTGCATAATGTGCTACCAGGTATGACAAAGTTGTCCAGGGACAACTGAAAAGGGTATGGTGATATCTTCCTTTTCGGATCAGCGTTTTTGTTGAATGGTCAGCTGGTGGTCCTTTTTGACCTTCAAGGAGTACAGCCTTATTGCAGAAGTGCCATGAATAGGAGGACTTGAGTTTCTGAAGCCTGATCCTACTTTGTATCCTCTTTCTGTTTCCTGACTGCATGTCCTGTCTTCTTTCTGTTTCCTGACCCTACTTCCTGTTTTCTTTCTGTTTACAGATACCACTTACTGTCCTGTTTGATTCTACTTCCTGACTTCTTTCTGTTTCCTGACCTCATCTCCTAGCCTCTTTCTGTTTCCTGACACCACTTCCTGTACTCTTTTTGTTGTTGTTGCTGCTGCTCTTGTTGTTGCTTCTAGAGTGTACTTTCTGTTTTCTTTCTATTTCCTGATTCCACTTTCTGTCCTTTTTGTTTGTTTGTTTTGGTTTTGGTTTCCTGGGTGTAGATGCAAAGCAACACAGGATCACACATTCCTACAGTCACTCCTTCTCTACCAGGGTTAACTGTATGTCCTCTAGAAATACAAGTCTAAATAAGTCCCTTCACTGTTAAGTAGCTTATCAGTTTCCTGTTACAGCAACAAGAATACCTAAGGTCAACTTCATAAAGTAAGGGACATTATTTCTGAGACCTGAAACTTATGTACTTATGTCTGCCAAGAAAGTGAAACTCAAAATATGTTTAACTAAAAACAGACTCCGCTTGCTATCAATGGCTGTGAACACCACCGGATGACACTAAAGACACGAGGTAAGGAAGGGACTCTGAGAGGAGTAGCTACTGAAGGGTTTTTAATCGGGAAAATTGTGATGAAATTTGCATTTACCAAAATTTTTGTAGGACTGTGAGGAAAGACTTGAATATAATGCTAACAATTCTATTGTAGTAGCCTAGACCAAAAAAAAAAAAAAAAAAAAATCAATAATAAAACTTAAACAAATCGATAAATATAAAATAAAATAAAAATACCAAGGCCAGATTAGAAGTAGAGAAGGCAAATGACAGCTGATGAACAGTAAACCTCAAGAAAACTAAAACCTACTATTGATTCATTCTAGATATCTCTCATAAAATTAAAAGGAAATTTCAAAAAGCTTCAACACCCACCCCCCTCACACACACACACCCATACCCAGGACCCATAAACCCACAAGACAAACAACCTGGTAAGCTCTTACAAAAAGCATGAAAAAGTAGGATTTTTCTTATTAGTATTAAGAGGCTTTGTTATTTCACGACCTACCCTCCATATGCTTTTTGGAGAATTAAAAAAAGAAAAGAAAAGAAAATCTGAAAATAAAGTACGGGGTTTTGTTTGTTTGATTTGTTCTTTAGCTTGTGATATTTTTTCCCCACAATGTTTAATGGAGTTCATTTCCTCTACAGAAAAAAAAATTAGAATTAGAAAATTTAGCAGTCTGCATTTGAAGGCCTCATCTGATTGTTCTCTGTCTGATATTATTATTGTATAAAGCTGGGCTACACTTGAGCTGCTATTCAAATTACACAACAAAAAAGATATGATGCAATCCATATTGTCCTTGATTTCTCTATCCACTCAGATGACTAAATACAGAATACAGAATACGTGTGTACAAAAATCTTAAATCTATAAAAGTCATTGCCTTTGACGTCTCCAAGTAGGCAGCAGGCTGCCCAACAGAGCTGTTCAGTCACAAATTCTAAGCTTAATGAAGTGAGAAGGACACAGTGTAGATACAAATTAAAATCTACTTACCAAGAACACTCTGTATTTTTTTTTCTTTTAGTATGCTTCCTTGTTTTCTGTCAAGAAGAAACTATCTGTTGAAAGGAATGACCCTTTTATGTGTTAAGTCAACACAGTAAACCTGCTATTGACCGCAAGAAATAGCCACCCAGTAATTCTAATCTGTTATTGAAACCTTTGGCTTCTAAAGGACTATTTTTAGGTCCTTTTAATGATCATTGTTAAGCAGGTGAAGTGCTGTTGTAAGAGAAAAGGGATGAGCTTAAGATAATGGTTAGCCAGACGTTTGCTTCACCGTGGGTTTGTTTTTATTTTGTGTGTTTCTACCTTTGTCTCCAGCACACTGAACAGTTCCGGAGCTTGCATTTTCCTGCCAACCACCAGGTAACTGAGATTGTACAGTGAGAAAAAGACAAGATTTTAGAATGGAGATTTTAGAGTTGAGTTGAATTCTGGTGTCGGTAACTAAGAACTGTTAATTCGCTAGGCCGTGAGCCTTTCATGTAAACTATAAGTCTGTTAACTTTAAAAGATACACAGAAAACTTTCAATAATACAGAGCTCAACCTATAAAGCCTGATTCTCATTCTTTTATATCACCTTGGAGTGAAATAGAAGCTAACATGTATCTTCTTTGACATAGAATCTTCTATGAGAAAACAAGGCATTATTCAACACATTCTAGCAATAAGCCATCTATCACTCAACATCCACTTCTGCTTTGGCAGCTCTCATTAGAGTTCTGCAGCTCAGATACGTCTCTCTGGCTTTGAGCAATCAGATGAAAACCCATACAAACAGCTCTACTTGTGCCGGAGAGAGCAAGGGAATTCTTTTACAACTATTTTCTAAAATGTGCTTGGAACAGTGTGCCCAGAACAATTTCCAAATATGAATTTAATTGCTGTGTTGCAAGTTAAAAAAAAAAATGGCATGATGGAACGAGCAGAAAATGGGATTGGAGAGAGGTGTGTTGGATTTGAATCCTTGTCCGAGGCTTTTTGAGTTACTGGGGCAAAATCTATTACCATCTCTGGCACAGAGACCCTCCAAGGAGAAAATAATAGATGCCTAAGTACAATGCATGAAAATAACATGAAATCATAAAATGAATGCACTCGGTAGAAAACCAGCTTTAAAAATGATCACCCATGTGATAGGATTCCTAAAGAAAAGGTACATGGGAGAAAATTGGTATAAAGGGTGGATTTAGTAATTGTAATCAGCTAGAGTTAGTCCATTAGTTTTGACACAGTATTTATGCAGGAGGTTAGCAGTAAGGAAAACTTACTACAGAGTCCATTGGAACTCTCTGGACAGCCTTTACGTCTTTCCTCTAAAATTCTAAAACATTCTAGAAAATATTCTAAAAATGACTTTTCAACCTAGTATTGATCTCATTTCTTCTTTCAAGAATTATTTATATCATTTTATGTATATGAGTGTTTGGTCTGCATATGCTTATGTGCACCATGTTCCTGGTCCAGGGAGATCAGAAGAGGGAGACAGACCCTGAAATTGGAGTCCCAATTAAAAGCCACCATGAAGGTGCTGGGAATTTAACCCAAGTCTTCTGCAAGAACAAGTGCTCTTAACCACTGAACATCTCCCTGTCCCCTCCTCCTCCTCCTCCTCCTCCTCCTCCTCCTCCTCCTTCAATTTCATCCTTAGAGGTCAGATCTTCTTCAGAGTCATTGGTAGTATAATGTACATACATTTAGTTCAATTCTATAAAGGAAATAAGTTTATTTCTTATAAAACATCAGATTATCCTCCCCCACAATGACCAGAGGGTCTCTGCCATTTCTATAATGGTAAGAAATTTAAGGGAACTGAAAAGATTAGCCCCAAATAAGAAGCCATTTGATTTGGGAGACTCCTTTCCTGTCTTTAAGTATACAGAGCCTTGCAGTCATTCTTATTTTCCTAAAATGGCAATAAAAAAAGAAATATGTGCTTATGGAAACCATGAAGTTTCTGTAGCTCATGTGGGCCTGAGATAACCCTCTCTTCAACTCCCTCTTGTGCTTCCCCTTCACATCATAAATATTGACACCAAACTGTTGGTTATGGGCTTAACAAGCTCCATTCCAGTAAAGATCATATTGATAATTAGGAAGTTAAAAAGAAAGAGTAATCTAGACATTTACACCCCACACAGAGAGAGACAGAAATTATTATGATACACAGAGTGCTAGCATTCACCAGGACAAGGACAGCGAACATCGACACATTGGTTAAAGAATGATCCATTGTCTGCAGGCATTCGAGTTATTTTTGTTCTTTCATTTCTTATCTTTTTTTCACTGTTGCCAAAAACCTCTTACGAAAAATAGAACCAACTTTCAAATGCTCATAAAAAATCTGCAAAATATCAAAACTACTGCTTTTACATTATGTGACTTCTCACCAAATATAAAGAAAATAAAGGTCTCATTCTGATCACCCTCAAAGGGATCACTAGTGTAACCAAGTTAGGGACAAAATGCTTCCAAAAGCAAGCAGGTGCTTAGTGATAGTTACTGATGACCTGTTCTGCCCTTGGTATTCTTCTTGGCAGGAGAAATAGAAAGAACAGTGAACTATGATTGTTGTTTTCAACGACTTTGAAGTTGAACAGGGTGGATATTACCATTGAGAAGTCACCAAATTCTCCTTGCCTTTTAGTATACCAAGAACCTAGCTAATATCATCCCTTCAAACATAACAAATGCCAGAAGATAACTCAGGGTTGCATAGCTAAGAAAGGTCTGATTCTTCTCATCCGTAACAGCCAAAAAACTAAAGATCAAATTTAAAAAAATAATCATGGCCTTTGGGTTCATACACCTAATGAGTGACAGAGCTTTAAACTAAAGACTGTGACTTTATCACCAATAAAGTAATGACTACTTTACTGGAATACATTTATGTTGTTTAGTTCAAGTACTTCTTTGAAAACTAAATGTTCATTTTCCTAAACCAAAATGATAGCATAAGAGCATAAAAAGGAGAGAACGTACTCCAAGAGGAGATTCTCTATGATCTAGCCATGTTGGCCAACACTTTGGCCCTGGAAAGTGACACCCAACCATGAAATTCATGTCTCCTGTATGTGCAGTCCAGCAGTCTTCTGGGCAACGGATCCAGTGGACTGGTAATAACAGCCTAGCATACTTGAAACTGCTGTGGTATTCAGGCTCCTCAGCTATTCTGCACATTCCTGAAGCGCTGCCCTGATAATGTGTTCACTGATGCACAGATAACAGCATGGCCAGAAAGAGGGAAACATGACTTTCAGAACAACCTTTCAAGGTCAAATGTTACCCAACCATGCAGGACTGTGTTCAACTGTAGGATTATAAACGTAGAGACCCAGTTGCTCAAGGGCACTGGCATAAAGTTCAAGTGAAGCTGTTACGATGGGGGACTTATCAGTTTTATGAGCAACTTTCTCTAAAATTTAGCCAGTTCATTTGAAAACATTAGGCAAGAGGAATTTTCCAGCAAGAGCTACACAAATGAAACAGCACTGAGTTAAGAGCTGTGCTCTATTCTAATGAAGATTTGAAATTTTTCCCAGGAAACTCTTCTCCAAAAAGCCTGGAAGATTCAATTGGCATGGGTCCCTCCAAACCCACTAGAGAGCCCTGAGAATTGCTTCAATAATCCTCATCTCTCTTTAACTTTTGCTTAGTTTTCATGTTGGTTTTTGAGACAAGGTGTCTTTCTATATCCCAGGTTAGGCTCAAACTCACAGCATGCCCTCTGCCTTAGACTGGCATAAACCACCACACCCAGCTTTCTGATTCTTACTATAAAAAGGGTGTTGCTTAAACACTCATTAAAGGGACTTTGCCCAGAGAAATACATTGGTATGCTCAAACAGTATTTGTGAAGAATTTTCACGCTTTGACAACTGGACTTTCATTATCCTGTAGTTAAACTAAGTAGATCTGGTGAGCTATTACCCACCCTTATGTTTTGCTACCACCAATCTACACTTCAGAGTTCTGGCTTAACACCTTGAGATACTGAATTAGTGTGTTTACCCATGCAGTTTATTTGTTCGTACACATGGTATTTCAAAAAGGTAACCTTACTCCCTGTGCTACTGTCAGTGCTAAAGTCATCCTCAACCCAATTCTGACTCTTGCACTCAGAACTTAGGATTCCCTAAGACTAGGAAAAGGTTCACAGAAGGCAAAGGAGAAAACAAGTACTTGGGGGGGGGGGTGGTCAGAAGTGATAGAAGGAAGGCAGATGTTCTCTAGAAAGAAGAGAGAATAGAGGGACCAGTTGGTGGGAAGGATGGGTGCCCCCCGTTGGCAGTACAGATGATACCTTGTATCCACTAAACCATGAAGTGTGACAACTACTGACATAGCACAAACATAGCAATAGTGTTATAAACAATCTATAGATGACTTGAAGTCCATGTAGGATTATATAAGCTAAATGTAAATGTTGTGCCATTTTATATGAGAGACTTGAAGACTGTGATATCCACCAGGACTTATCCCAATGACAACTCATAGAAACACAGAGACAACTACACTATGAATGTAAGAAGTACCTTCAGGTGAAATGATCACAGGGTGACTCTAGAAGGCTGGATTCCAGGGAGTAGACTCCCTCTTCCCATGCAAACACCATTATGGCTCACTGGCACTGTACGTCAGACCCAAACATAAAGCCAGTAGATCATGGACAGTGAGGATCCCAACAGCAAACCATGATAGACACTCCACTAATTTTTAAAGAACCATTTTAGCTTTTTTATGACTGTTGACTGTTGAGTTGCAAAATGGCTAAGATAGAATCTTTCAAATTGGAAGATTTTATTTTCACTTGGAATTTAAGATTATTTTCTCATACTTGAGCTCTTTGCACACATGCATGTGAGCACACACACATGCACGCAAGCACACACACACGCACGCACATTGCCTCTGCCTTTTTGCCACAACTCGCTACTCTACCTTCCTACCTCACACACAGTCATGCACAGGCAACTCATGTATATTTCTTATACACTTTAAAGATTTGGTATGTCTGTATGCATGTATGTATGTATGTATGTATATGTGTGTACCTACATGTGTTTATGTGCACTGGAGGGTGCCTCCATGATTGTGCCCATGCAGGGTGACATCAGATCCCTTAGAATTGGAGCTACAAGGGGCTAAGAACCAAACTACAATCATCTGCTAGAGTAACGACCACGCTTAGCCACTGAGAGATCTTTCCAGTCTCTACTTTGCTTATACTTGATAAAGTGGCGTTTGATTTCCAGTATAAGGGAAGAATCACTCATGACTTGAATAGGAAAGCCATAAAGGCTTGTCTTCATTTAAATATAGAACTAGGAATGCCAAGTAAGTTGCCAATTCATTACCTTTTGAAGAATCTCCTGAAAAATTTGAGCTGAAATTAAGTGAAACTTTTGCCAAAAGGAACATTTGAATTTCGCTTTATTGAGCCATTAAACTAATATATTCTCTTCTTTAAAGTGTCTGCTGTGGCGTGTTTGATTCAAAGCCATCTCCCAATTGTTTTACCATTAGCTTGAAGCAAAGCAAAATGAAAAGCATGACAAAGCATAAAATTGGCCTTAGCAATATCTAAGCTTGGTTCAGCTGTAACCATTATCCCAGTGCTTTTATGGTCTGAGAAAAACAGCCATAAAATCAGGTTATTGTTTTTAATTTTATAACCCATGATTTATTCTGTTTAACTTTAGCGACAGCCTGCAGTCGCAATAAGTATCTTCAGTTAGGAAATACAAGCAAGAAATCAAGGCCCAGGAGTCATTACTTATAGCATGGACTCATCTCATTTATTTTCCAGGGTAACTATCAGAGTTGAGCCATGTGATCCCTATTACATAAACTCACAACAGCAACCCTAAAACAATAGCTCAACATGAAACATATCTTACATCATTAGCTTAAACCTCCCTGGCACTCTTACTCAACTAGACCAAGGACAGCTGGAACCTTTGTTCTTTATTCTAAATATAAGGCTTTCCAAAGCAAAATTTCTAGCAAGGAGGCTAATATAGGTACCAGTAAAATGCTTGTCTTGTAACCATGAGGATCTGAGTTCAATGTGCAGAACCCTGTGAAATATCTAGACCATTATGCCATGGTCATAGAGGTAATGGTCCCAGGGCTTTACTAACCAAACAGCCCACCTTGTTTGGTGAGTTTCAAGTCAGGAGAAAAGCGTACACACACACACACACACACACACACACACACACACACACACACACACACACACACACAGAGAGAGAGAGAGAGAGAATCATAATTTTTAATACCTGTGTGATATTGAACCATCTCATTTAATTCTTTTGATACCAATTTTTAATTTAAAAATGTGAGGCAATATTATTATCTGCATCAGAATCCTTATAAAAATAAATGAGACAGTGCACAGAGAGTACATGATCTGACCAGCTCTCGGTATTTGTCATTACTGTCATTTATTTTCTTTGTGACAGAGATTACGCTGGTGCTGTTGTTGACTGCATAAACTTCTTATCCCTGAGTAACGTCACATTAATCAGCACCATAAGAAACACTATCTTTCCATACTGCAGTGATAGTGTTTCTTAGCATCATGCTCGACTAACCCAGACTTTTTAGATTGTGGTGAATTTGTTTGAAGCAAATCAGAAATCTATAAATATTCTTCATTTTTCACAAACTGTATCACTTATCTGCTGGAGCATAACAATCTTTGATTCCAATATTTAGTAGTATAAAGCAATAAGATTCATTTAATTGTGCTTTATAGTTACTCTGGGTCGGGAGTTCATGAGCGGCTCAGTTGGACAGTTACGGATCAGGGATTCTTGTGAGGTCAAAGTCAAGAGTCAGCCAAGGGTGTAGTCATTCATTCAACAGAAATGGAAGACTGTTCTCCTTATGACATACAAGTTTCACAGACTGATATTGGTCAGTCAAGTCCTCTGATGAGGACCTCTCCCCAGGGTTGTTGAGTGCTCTTTTGTGGTACCAGGACCAGGTGGGTTCCCACAGAGCTACAATGCTTTTTATGACTTAGTTTCAGAAGATGCATGGCATTATTTCTTCTATACTTTTCATCTCGCACAGATCAACCCTACTTCAGTGACGAAGACTAAAACAAAGAATGAGATGAACACAAAAGGGTTACCCATGTTCTATTCCTAGAACAGCATCAGCATCTGCTTAGGCTCAATACTAAGGTATCAACGTCTAGACATCCAGGTACAGATGAGAATCACCCAGGGTAGTTCTACAAATGATTCCCAGATAGGGTTCCTTCTCATGGAGATGAACGTTTTCTTTCACATATTCAGCAAGATAGAAACACACGACAAGCAGAAGATGACCACTGTGGTCTCTTTCATTGCAGCAGAAATAAACAGTCGGTGCACAGAGGTCACTCACCCATAGTAGTTCTAAAAGGTGACTAGGCACAAGTTGTTCAGTTCCCTGATTGACTATCAGTCCTACTTCCTGGGAAGGCTTTCCCATGGTTGCTGTCACATACCTCTATATTCCAATTTCGTTGCATCATCCTCCCAATTCAAAACCTCAATTTGTAGTTTGGGTGACAATTAAAGTATTACAAGTTCCCCCCAAATCATGTTGGCTTAAAAAACAGTATTTATCAGCCCTTGTGATTTTTCTTGAAGTGGTAAATTTTAGAGTAGGCTGGTTGGGCTATCATATCCCAAAAGTACCCAGGAAAGTATAGTCTGATGTCCTTAAGGTTACAGAAATCCAAGAGTTTGACAAAGACATGGGAGATGCACTCCAGTGGTAATTCATTGTCATAGATGTCCAGAAAATTCTCCTCCATAGAAGATTCTAAGTGAGACAGCTGAATCCTGTATGGGGACTGGCTTTCCCCAGACCGACACAAGAGAGCAAACTGAAAAGCACAGTACATTTTATGACTTCATGTTGATAGCCGTGCATGGCCCTTTTATTGTGTTTTATTCCTCACACAGACTTCCTCATTCCCTTGAAAGGAAACAGAAAGAAGCCTGCGCCCAGAGGATCACCAGACACGACTGTCAAGATTTCTTTCCAAAAGAGAAAATTTAATAAGTATTTGCCTAAATTAAATTATAATTGTACATTTATACTTTATGTTATAAACAGGCTGTTAAATCAAATTCTATACATGACCTCCAGGAACTTCAGAGCAGACAAGAGAGCTTAGCTCCTAATCAAATAGAATGCAAAAGAGTTTGAAGAAAGGTAGCTTCCAAGGTCTATTTTTCTAAGGACACTGACCACCTAAACAGAAATCACAAGGTTAACTGACTTAGAACTTAGCAGAATTTGAGGTCTACTAGCCCCAGTGTTCACACGTCAAATTTGATGTTCCCACCAAGAAATAATTCATCTTCCAGGGACAGAGTTACATTAACCAAGTTTTCAACCATTTGTGTATAAAAACAGTGATACTCAGTTTTTGTTTATTTAAAATGAAGTTCGGGACAGGGATGTAGCTAAACTGGTAGATGGTAGCAGTGATGGTGATGATGGTGATGATGGTGGTGGCGGTGATGGTGGTGGTGGTGGAGGTCATGATGACATGAAGCTCACTCCTCTAACAGTGTTGTTTGTGTCTATTGCGATCTACCACAGAGACTTATCAACAAGTATAAGTGCTACTAAGAAGGATGCTTTTTGTTTGCAGAACATAGAATCACACACAGTTATGGATTTTATTGTACTGCTGCCATTAAGTTCTCAGAGATGTATACTTTCATCTTTAGGGGGATATATAAAGACTCAAGTCACCCTAAACAGAGCTTCCACAGAGAACACTGGTGTTCTTGTTTTTCTTCCAATGTTTCCCTCTCTAGACTAGTTCCATTATTTCCTATTGAAATTCATTGTCTTTCATCATATTGAAAACAATTTTATGGCATTTGATCACTAGAATTAACACTGTTTGGTTTTCTCATACCAACCTTCCTGAAGGCTCACACGTTACCTATAATAGTTGACTTAAAAAAAAAAAAAGTAAGTAATGAATCTAAACAGGGATTGGACCAAGGTGATTCAAACCTCAAGATTATTTCTTTATAGTCTGGGTTAGGAGAAAATGCCACCACCATTTTAAGAATTTACTGGATGAGAAGATGACCCTAGAGATAAAATGCTTGCCCTGTGAAAAGACTTGAGTTTGATCTCAAGAACCCACATTTTAAAAGCTGCCCATGTGGCCTACACTTGTAATTTTGTTGCTGGAGAAGCAGAGACAGTCAAGCCCTTTGCATGCTGCCCAATCCAAACTACTTATAAGGTTACAGACCACTGAAAGACTCTGTCTCAAAAAGAACAATATGGGCCCTATAAGATTCCATCACTAGTACAGACACTTGCCACCAAGCCTGAGGCCAAGAATCCAATCTCCAATCTTTGAGACCTACATGGCAGAAGGAGAGAGTCAAATCCTGCATCTTGTTCTCTTGATTCCATATATGTGCTATGTGTGCTAATATATATATATATATATATATATATATATATATATATATATAGAGAGAGAGAGAGAGAGAGAGAGAGAGAGAGAGAGAGAGAGAGGGGGGAAGGAAAAGAGAGAGAGACAGACACAGACAGAAGGAGATACACAAAAAGAGGCAAAGAAAAAGACACACATACAGAGAGAGAATAAATGTCATTTTAAAGCATAATAAAAATACAGCGAAGTGGGCAGTGTCAGGGGACTGACAGTATTGCTCTCTAGCCTCTACATGATTGGGCATATAATGTAAATGCTTGAACACACACACACAACACGTGTACCTTCTCACATGTGAGCATGCACAGGGAGGCATATGCACAGGAATTGCAGCTTAAGATAAACATGAATATTTCTAAAGTGATTCATTAGATTGTTGATAATCTAATTCTCAGAGTTCCTGTCCTGTACTCAGGCTTTAATAAGCAGTTCCAGTTCAGCCACCAGTCATTTCTATGTGCTCTAGTTTTTGGCTTGAACTTGGAGTGAGGCACACATTTTCTTCTGTTGTACTGGATTACATAATAGCTCGATGTACTAACTTTAGAGACAGAAACCAGCAAATTGGCCCCATGTCAGAAAGTTCTCCTTTTCCACTTCACTGGCTGACTCAAGGCGGAACCACTTAGCCCAGGGGTCTTTTGTGAGTTTGCTGCTCCACTCTGAAAGTCACCTACCTCTCAGGCTTAAGAGCTGGGTCATTTTGACAATCTTGCGTCTGGTTTCTAACCAGGTTTTGCAGCCTTCTAATTCACATTTTCTGGAGTTTCCATTCATGTCATTTGGCTTCCCTTTGCTTCCTCATTGAATGTCAACCACAAGTTTTCCCTGGCCTTACACGTTTATGAGAGCTCTGGCATCTCTCAGACATTCAATATAATTGGTGTTAAAATTATAAAATTGCAGCTCTTTTAAAACAACATTTAAGTGTGTGATCTTTAAAATAAATATATGCTTAACTCTGTCCCCATTTGGCCTTTCCACCTTTGCAATTACATTCTTTTTCTCCTTCAACATAATACTCATGTTTTGAGTAGCAACAAAAATAACAATTTGGGACTATATACAGACCAAGGTCACCAGAAATTGCTATGAAAAGTATACAAGACGGTCTAGCATCCATTGACAAGACACTCAGATTTTCATGCTTCTGGGTATTGTTTCATCTTAGAAAATGTCCTTAGAGGTTGTTTACCCGGATAATTATTCTATTCTTCCTCATTTTGAAGATGCAATCTAAGGTCTCTCTGTAGAAATAGCAAGTTCTCTGCTTGTTTCCAGGGCACAATACTTAACTCAAGTTGGGCTGAGAACTGCCCAAAATCAGAATGAGGGTACAACCACTCTCTGCCCCTTCCTACTATTTGGAATACACTGAAGCTCTGTTAGGTGTTCATCTATAATCACACAGGCAGAAACCAGCTGCATGACCATGCCTCAGCGTCCTCTCAGCTATTAAGATGGTCACCAAAATCTAACAACACAGCACTCACTCCATGGTGAGGTCAGCTGCACACTGAGTCAGAGGACATTTCCCCAGGATGAGAAAGGAACCACACAATATAGGAAGTTTTGAAGAATGGTGGCATCTTTTGTGGTAAATTACTTACAATTTTAGAAGCCCACAAAACAATAACATTTTAAAATTCAATAGCCCATTTTTTCTAGTCTACCTTAATGAGAAAGTCTCCTCTTTGCCACTAGGGCTAAACTTCCATGATGAGCTTTGCCAAAGCTTAGACTCACTGTCAATGTCTTTCATCCCTCATTTACTAATGAAAAATGTCAGCTCATGAGCTTCATCACTGTGGTGGTTTGAATAAGCTTGGCCCAGGGAGTGGTACTATTAGGAGGTGTGGCCTTGTTGAAAGTAGGTGTGGGCTTGTTGGAAAATGTGTCTTGGTAGGGGTGGACTTTGAGACCTTCCTCCTACCTGCCTGAAAGTCAGTCTTCTCCTTTTTGTCTTGGGAACAAGATGTAGAACTCTCAGCTTCTCTAACACTATGTCTGCCTGGACACTGCCATACTCCCTGCCATGACAAACTGAACCTCAGAACATGTAAGCCAGCCTCAATTAAATGTTGTCCTTCATAAGAGTTGCCTTGGTCATGGTGTCGCTACCACAATGGAGACCCTAACTAAGAAAATCACCAAATCTATTTTGGATATTTCATGAGATTTCCAGGGGGAACTAAGGACTCCTGAGTGCTCAGATGACAGTGTATGGTACCCTTTATGGTGGCTCAGAACCCTTAAAGGCAGAGATGTGCCCTTGATGGTGGTAAAGAAGGCAAAGCTTGCATATATGGCATGTGTGTTTGAATGTTTTGCTTTGGTATGTGTATGCAGTGTGATATAAGTGCATATAAGATACACAGATGTGAATTATGGGTATATATGTAAAGGGCGGCAAGTGTGGTGTGGTATGTAGTTATTGTATACATAGTCTATATGCTGTATATGGATATATGCAGATGCATAGCTGTTGTGGAATGTGTACGCAATATGTATTGTGTATACACAGTATACACATATAATGTGTGTGGCACTTGTACACATATGAAATATTATATGTGTGCTATGGTATGTGTGTGTGATACATACATAATGCATCATTTACCATGTGCTGTAAGTGATTTGGTGGAGAAACTGGGGAAAGTCCCAATTTGCAAGACCCCTAGCTATACCATACCACATCTGTCCATTGAGCATGAGACTCACATAAAGTTGCAATGTCTCCTATCTCTTTTGAGAGTCCACTCGATGCTGTCAGGTCTAGCTGAGGAAAAGAAAACATTTTTCTTCAGGTTCCTAGTATCCAGCTTCCCCCACATATGACTCTGCACTCCCCTCCACCACCAAACTGTTCATTACTCTTTTAGCCGAGATCTAAAGCTCCTAACACATCAGTGTGTAGAATCAATCTAGCTAAGTAAAGGGCATCCCAGCAATAGATGGATCTAAGCCTATCTTCTAGACCAGCTAGGACCTTGTATTATATCAACCTATTCATTAATAAAGTAATTTACCTCCTCAATAAATAATCTTGATCTCGTAACATGTGCTCAACAAGGAGCTGGTAGCCATGAATGCAGTCATAAATAAGATAAATGAGGAGTGTCTGTGAGCACTGAACTTAGCTTAATGAGAGAAGCACACAAGGATCAGGCAATTTCAATACCTTGGCGGGGATGACATGCCTAATAGAGGGTAATGGGGGAGGAAAACCCTAAAAAGAACTGCAGCAAAGACTTCTGGGAAAGATATATCTCAGTAGAAGCCTGAGTGTCCCACAGAATACAGAAAAGAGGTTTGTGAAGCTCCAGCACATGGGTGCAAAGGACCAAAACATTGCAAAGACTACAACATTATAGTAAACTCAAAGAATAGTGTCAGGAGATACGACAAGAGGTTAATTTGGATTAAAAAAAAATAGCAGTTACATTTTTTTCCTTAAAAGATTCTCAAAAACAATGGGTGAACTGCTTATTATATGAACATAATAAATACTTGAGTTTGATCCATAAAACCTATGTTAAAAAGTGGGATCTGAGGCTAGAGAGAGATGGCTCAGTGGTTAAGAGCATTGACTGCTCTTCCAGAGGTCCTGTGTTCAATTCCCAGCAACCACATGGTGGCTCACAACAATGTCCTATTCTGGGGTGTCTGAAGGCAGCTACAATATACTCATATACATAAAATAAATGAATAAATCTTTTTTAAAAATGGGATATGGTGGTCTGTGCCTGTAGTCTCAACACTGCCAAGATACAGGCACACAGAGAAGTCTGAGGCTCACTCATGGGCCAGCCAGCCTAGCCTAATTAGTTTCAGGCCGAGTAAGAGACCCAGTCTCAAACAAAACAAGATGTACAAACATGTTCATGCACATCCTCAAATACATGAACTCCTCCTCCATACAAAAGGACCATGTGAAGCTCGCTATAATTTCACAGACAAACACACACACACACACACACACACACACACACACACACACTC
This sequence comes from Rattus rattus, assembly GCF_011064425.1. NCBI lineage: Eukaryota > Metazoa > Chordata > Mammalia > Rodentia > Muridae > Rattus > Rattus rattus. The sequence continues at coordinate 219,475,429 of NC_046155.1, read as the reverse complement.
ATGCTTTCAGCAACTCTCCTGACTCATTTAATTTGAAACAGAAATGCAGAAACCTGCATTTTAAAAACAAAGGAAAAAAACAAGATGTGTAGGGACAAAGATTGAGCAGAGACAGAAGGAACAGCCTACCAACAACTGGCCCAACTTGAGATCATCTATCCTATGGGTAAGAACCAATCCCTGACACTATTAATGATATTCTACTATGCTTGGAGACAGAACCCTAGCATAACTGTCCTCTGAGAGGCTCCACCCAGCAGCTGACTGAAGCAGATGCAGACACCCACAGCCCAACATTAGATGGAGCTCAGGGAGTCTTGTGGAAGAGTTGGAAGAAGGATTAAGGGACCTAAAAGAAATAGAGACACCATAAGAAGACAGAGTAGACTAACCTGGACCTTTGCGGGGGAGGGGGGTAATCAGGGACTCAACCACCAACCGAAGAGCAAGCAAACATGGGCTGTATCTAGGCCCCCACACATATGTAGCAGATGTGCAGTTTTGTCTCCATGTGGGGGCTGTCCGTGACTCTGTTCCCCTAACTGGGTTGCCTTGTCTGGCCTCAGTGGGGAAGGATATACCTAGTGCTGTAATGACTTGATGTGCCAGGTTGAGATGATACCCAGGGTAAGGATCCTTCTTCTCAGAGAAAGGAAAAAGGGGAGGGACTGTGTAAAGGGATAATGGAGGAAGGGGACTGCAACTGATATGTAAAGTTTAATTAATTAAAGTGAAAAAAGAAATCTACATTTTTGACAAATTCTCCAGGTAGAGGTGGGCCTCAATAGACTAAATCAAAGCAGGCCAGATGAGCCAATTTCAATAGTTTGACCTTGTTCCTACACTGAATGGGAAGCCATGTCAGGTGGTGAAGTGACATGATTAAGATGTGAGCTTGCTCTGACAGCAATAAGTACTTAGAGAATAGGTGGTTGGGCAACAGAGAGACCTCTCTGCCTACTTGAGCTGAGATCATTAGGCTAAAGTCCATGATTTCAGCATACTCAAATAGAAAGATTACCAAGAGATGTTCTCTGCTGAATTCACATCCAGACCCATTGTGCCTTGACTGTCAGTTGTCCCATTTGCCAAGAACTGATGGATTTCCCAGGATTCATTACTTTGGTGCTAAAACAGAAGAAAACAAAAAAGTCTTGGAATGACATGTTCACTCTCTGTAAATCATATTAATTACCAGGAACAAACCAGATGATATCAGTCAGGTGACATACAATTCTCGACATAGTTTTTTTTTTTTAAAGAAAACATGAGATTAAAATAGTATTTAATATTTATTCTTTGAGAATTTCATACATGCATACAATGTAAATTTGGATCATACAACCACTTCTCACTCCCCGCCTACTCTTTCTGGGCCCTTCTCCCCATACATGGACAACCACAAACACATAGATACACACCACTAAGTCTGCTCAGTGCTGCCTCTATGTGCATGGATGTTAGGCCATTTTCTAGAGCATGGGCAGCCTACCAGGGCCACGTCTCTGAACAAATTGACTCTCCATACCCAAGTAATATACATACATATATATATTTATATATATATATACTCTTCATATATTTAATAATATATATTAATTATATTATATATAATATGTGTATTATATATACATGTTTGCATTATGTAATATGCACAGATATGTGTACATATGTATACATATAATATATATTAAAATATTTTAAGTATAATATTGTATATATATATATATACACATATAAACACACGAATGTATGTATAAGTTACACAAAGACGGGGACTGTCATCTGTAATTTAAGCCCAGGTTCTGGAAGCAGAGACATGTAGCCTGTCTAGCTGAATCACTGACTTCTAGGTTCAAGGAGAGGCTGAGTCTCAAAACCTGAGGTTGAGAGCCGGAGAACACACCCAAGGTCAAGCTCTGGCCTCCACTCCTAGAGATGGGGGATCACAAGCACACAAAGAGAACCAAATCAAAACAACCTTTCATTGTTTCAAAAATGCATCCCAAGGACACTGCAGCTTTAATTCAAATTTAAAACAAACAGAACTCTGGTAATGCTTCTCAATTTGCAGAAGCAGATCTTTCTGGTGTGGTGTTGCAATCTGGAGATGGGTGTGCTGTGAGGAAATTGGTTTTCCTACTCATAATTAAAGGGCTGGGCTTGGGCTTGTAATGATTTACTCTTAAACACACACACACACACACACACACACACACACACACACACACAATCAAGGTTACTTTGGCTAACTCTGTGGAATTATGACATACCTCCTAGAATAACCAAAAGCCTGTGGTGGCTCAAAGGTTTATTCTAGGACAGAAATTTATCAAACATTTCTCTTAGAGAAAACAAAAAATGTTGAGGAATTGTATTTGAGTGATAATTTTACAAATCAGTCCCCTGATTCTAGACTATAAGATTAGTAGTAGTAGTAGTAATTTACCAGGATGAATTTCTACCTTAATATACAGTTGATATTAGGCAGCAGGCAAGGATAGCCTTTTAAATTGTGGGTACTTAATTTAAAAGGCAAAGGGAAAAATATGAAGCTAGTAAGTCAAGCTTATGACTTCATGGGTATTACTGCTTAAGATACAAAAGTATCTTTTATTAGAGCCAGGTGTGGTAGCGCATGCCTTTAATCCCAGCACTCGGAAGGCAAAGGCTGCAGCTCTCTGAGAGTTCAAGGCCAGCCTGGTCTACAAAGCAAATCCAGGACAGCTAGGGCTCTGTTACACA